>NC_031788.1:6782033-6942941 GCF_001522545.3 Parus major
TGATGAAAATTCCAACAGCAATGATGATGGTGATGATCTCATCAATGATGAAAATTCCAACAGCAATGAAGATGGTGATGATGACATCAACAGTGACGGTTCCAATAGCAGTGAAGATGGTGACTCCAATGACAATGGATATGATTACTCCAATAACAATGAAAATTATGCTGATTATGGGGGGTGGGGATTTTAGATTGTAACAGTTGGGATCTGCAGAGATTTTTGGGTTTCTCTTTTGTGGCACCCAGCTCAGACTACCAGATTTGATGATTGTTCTGTGCCAATAAATGTATCTATTGAACCTGAGAGTTTAGTGTCAAAGATTTCTTTAATAGCCTGGCAATCCAAATGGGGCACTTGGTTACTTTCCTATTTTCTTCTAAGCACCAGATACCCAAATTTGCAGCAGTGGGTATTTTCACCCGGGAGCTCTGAAGTAAGGAAAGACTTAGTAGTGAGTGGGAAATCTCGAAAGGAGGTTCAAGTCCTGCCTTCTACAAGTTTGAGTTTTGTGGGTTTTGGGAAAGATGAGCAATGTACCTGGCATAAAGAAAGGAATGCTTTTAGCTGAGGTGTGCAGGACTGGGAGAAGATAGTTGGCACTACTAAATGAGCTCTAAAGCTCACAGTGATATTATACCAGGAGGAATGGCCATCAATTGCTTGGTGTGTTGGGGCAAAAATCTGTAGAAGTGTGGCTCACACAGGGGGATTCAAAGAGACTGTTTTGATTCGCCTTCGACATAGACTACAGGACTGATACACAGGGCAGATGGACTATTGATGTGGAATAACTGAGCCTGAGAAAAGCAGCATCTCAGGATTGGGGATGGTACATGATATCCTGAGGTAAATTCTAGCCCAGACCCTGCTCTTCCCTGTGTGCCCACTAAAAAAGATTTTCCACTGTCTGTTCCTGTTGCTTTGCTTTCCATGCTCACTTCTACTTCACCTGCAACTGCCCCAAACCAATCTGAACAAATTATGTGAGTACTATAATTAATGGGCAGCCAACAGTTGTTTTAATTTATATCCATTGATCCTGATTATAGGAGATTTAGTGTTGGGGACTACTAACATGCCAAGGCTGAGGGAAGATGCAGAGCAATGTGCTCAATCAAATTTGTGCTCCACATGATGAAAACTGGCATGATTGGAAAGCTGTGGAAGAACAGCTAAAAGTGGCCAGGGACTGTATAAAAGATGAAAAGAGAAAAGGGATTTTTTGTAATATATTAGACACTTGCATAGAAGCTGCCTGTTAGGATAGGAAAAACCATAGCAGAGAGAAACAAGATGTAAGAGAGAAACAGAAGGTTGGAAAGAAGCTGTATTATTGTCCTTGAAAATTGAGAAACTGCATAAACAGGAAGAAAAGCTACAGAAAAAAAAGGGAAAAAAATGAAAGTCAGAAGAAAAGATTCAAGTTTATGTGAACTCCCTGTCCCCCGACATTGTATAGATTAAAAACTGTTATCCCCTGAAGAATGAGACTGGAAACATTTGGGGTAGCCCTGACCATAGTGAACCTAGAGAAGATGATTGTTTCCTTCAAATCCCCCTGAATATGAAACCAGACTCATTATAGAAACAGAAGAAACCAGTGGACCTTGGGATAGAGTGGGAAATTGTACTCCAAACCAGCCTCATTTGATTTGATTTAGATGACTGATTTGTGAGAGCACTATGGCTGTAAGCCAGGCCAGACTGAAATCTGGCAAGTGAAATCCTGTTAATGCAGACATAATAATGGTCCAGACATTCTGATGCTATTGGACCTCATTAAAAATTAATGCAATTTTTAGCAGACATGGGAGCACGAGATTCAATTTTAACACAACAGAATGCTGTGTTAAACCTGGTCAGTAAAGAGTTAAAGTTACCGGAGTAAACAGAGCAAGTGCCAAATGCCAAACCACCCAGGTTAATTCATGGCCCCTGGGCAAGAAGCTGGTGTTGGCATGAAGTGTATGTCAGCCACTTCTTTGCAGTTAGAGATCATAATGAAAACTTTTGGGTTTTGACGTTCTAAAAGGCCAAACCTGGTGTCTGCTGTTCAGCAGGGTAAATGCCAACCCCTGAAATCAGGAGGCTGCAGTGTGTGCTCTGTGCAGCACCTGCACTCCCTGATTCGACAATCACTAATGTTCCACAATACCCAACTTCTGCTGCAGCACAAAATGGGATTTCTGCAGCCACACAGACATGGATGGCAGCACTGGATATGAAAGATGGGCCCTTTGTAGCCCCCTTATTAGAGAAGAAAACAGAAATTGGCATTTCCTTGAGAAGGGACAATATACCTTTAACAAACTGGGGTGTAAACATTCACTGAATGTTTATGGTAATTCCCCTGGCAAGAAACCAGATTAAGGGAAAGAAACCCCAGAATGTGAGGGAAGACTGTGAGTAGAGAAAAGCTAGAGGTTGTAGCAAAGCTGGAGACTGGTGGAAAGCTGGTATCTGGGGAGAGATCTGTGCTGGGGGAGAAGCCAGGGATCGGGGGAAGCCAGAGAAGCCTGAGGAGGGAAAGAATCCTGGATCTGACCATGGTGACAGGGAGGCAGATGATGGCAATGATGATGATGACAACACTGATGATGACTGTGGTGATCATGACTGTTGAAAATCTTCTGTTATTTGAAAGTATCTGCGTGCTTGTTTGATGTCAGGAACTGGACCTGTTAGGTGCAATTTGAACTTAATCCTAACCATATTGGGTGTGTTGTGTAGGTGAAACACAGAGTAATGAAACCCAGGGCTGACAATCTGAACATTAATGCTGGAATAGACAAAGCTGTAGCTTAAATGTTACTTAAAAATGAATACTGGAGTGGACAGCCCATAAATCACGGTGTATGAACTGTAACAACCATACTGTAACATGGACCAGAGAACTGAGTGAAACCCCCACCAAACCTGACCTCAGAGGGTGTGAAAATGACTGTGGCAATCACTTGGTAACAAAACAGCAAGGCAATGAAGAGTGAGAAGACCCCATAGCCTAAGAATACTCTTGATCTGGACAGTCACATGAGAGATGGGGAGTTTATACTATGAGGGTAAAATTGACCAGAGATTTCTTTGTTTGGGGTCCTCCTTTTGAGGTTACAGCTCAAGCTACCAGATTTCATGATTGATTTCTGCCAGTAAATCTATCTGATGGAGATGAGAAAGCCTGGAGTCAAAAATTTCTTTAACACCAATGATGATATGATAATATGATGATGATGGTTACAGTGATGGTGCTGGTGACAGTGATTACACTTGTTGACTGATGCCACAAGGTATATGAGGAGCAGGTGAAGTGAGGAGAGCCCACACTGTGTGGGTGCAGGGGCCTCTTCCTCTGCCTCACTCTACAGGGCTGGTCCTGGGCACCAGCAGTGTTTTGGGCAGGACCTTCTCTTTCCTAATAAACCCCACACTGGCCACTGGCTGTGACAAGCTGTCCTTGGTCAGTGCCTGGCACGGCCAGGTCATTGTGGTTGCCCCAGCTCTGTCCCTGCACAGGGGCCTTCTGGTGCTGCTCCTGCTCAGGGTGGGCTCAGCAAGGCCCTCTGCACAGCAACGTGCTTCTGTTCCCTGAGAGAGACCCCCACAGACAGCCCCAGGAATGCACCCACCCAGGATCCACAGGGCATCTCTGGACCAGAGGAAACCTCCCCATAGAGTTTGTGGCTACAGCTCCCTGAGGCTCCCCAAGTATCCTCCAAAAGCTTGACCAGGATCTGTGAGGACAGGGACCCCACCCCCCCCACAGGCACTGAAGTTCTCTCAGAAGTTGTGGGGGCCCACCAGGAGACAGATGCAGCAGGAGCCAGACATTGTTCATCACAGACTGAGTTTACTGGGAGGTGGGGGGCACAGAGACCCCTATGGTGAGCACAGAGCTGAGGGTGCTGAGGTGCGATCAGGAGGCTGGGTGATTATCCAGCAGCTGATGGAGGCCTCCATGGCTGGCTGTCCAGCTGTCCAGCTGTTTTCTGGCTGTCTGGTGAGGGTTGGCTGCACAGACTGGGTCCTTGGTCCAGGTTCATGTGGGGGCTAGGTGAATTCTGGGAAAGACAGGAATCCACGCTCAGGCCCTCACCCTGTAGCATGATTGGGCACATCTGTCCACCCCACAGTGGGACCCTGGGGGTGAGGGTTCCAGAGACCCCAGACAGCTCTCCCAGGGAGCTGTGGGGGGTTGGTGGTCATTTCTGCAGCATGCAGAGATGTAGGGGACACGGCACAGGTGGGATGCTGCACTCCCAGCCATGGTCACAGTGGTCTCTTTGCTCATGGCCGCATATCCTCCTGCAGCACTGTTCCACCGGCTCCCACATCCACCCGTGCCCACCCGTGCCCACCCACACTCACCTGGGGAGACCAGCCGGGCCCAGAGGCAGCAGAGCCCCAGGAGCAGGAGCAGCGACAGCAGCCGCATGGCATGGATGGGCAGCGTGGGGGCTGCCCCTCCGGGCACAGGCAGGGGTTTAAATCCTCCTGGGGCAGAAGGTTGGTGCCCATGACCTGGCCCGTGCCCCAGCACCTGACACGCTCCATCCGAGCGTGAACCCTCCCGGTCCCGTCCCTCCCGCCGGCAGCTGCTGCTGGACAAGCCTCGGGGGAGGCAGGAAGGTGCTGCTGCTGGGTGCTGGGCTCCGTGCAGCCGCAAGAGAGCCGCTCTGTGCCGCCAGACAAGAGCAGCCAGCGCAGCTTCCAGGAGACAGGTACGGGGCAGGCAGCAGCAAAGGGCCGGGGGACCCCGCTTGGGGCTGGCCTGGTGAAACAGCGGAGGAGGCTCCCCGGGTCGGGCGCTGTGGAGCAGCCCGTGGTGCCCTGGCAGTTCTCCGGGCATTGTTCTGCCTCTGGGAACAATCGCTGGTTCCCGAGGGACGTCCTGTGACCGGACACGGTCCACAGCTCCACGCTGCCACCGGCCCCTCAGCCCTGCATCTCTTGGCCGGCCTCTGCCCAGCTGGCCCAACACCTGGAGACCAGGAGAGGTTCAGGGCCACGGAGTCCTGCTGCTGGGGACGGGGTGGGAGCTGTGAGTGGGCGCCGGGACTGCAGGGCTGGAGAAACGCGTCCCGTGTCCTTGCCGGAGGCAGAGTGGGTGCTCAGATTCCCGTCACACGGAGCTCAAGCTCCCCTGCCCCTTCCCTGGGATTGCCACTGGACACTGCAAAGCGTGGCAAGGACCGCACCGGAGCTGCCGGGGCTTTCCCTGACAGTCCCTTCCGGGAGTGCCTGTCCCTGGGAGAGGCAGGAGGGGTCACGCACGTGTGTGTGCACACGTGGGAGAGGGTGTGGACACTTGTGTGTGCAGCCCGCACCCGCTGCGCTCTGCCCTCGGCACCGCTCCTGCCGTGCGCCCTGGCCTGGCCGGGAGCATCACCCCGGCGGCACAGCGCCGCCTCGCTCTCTGTCCTGCTGGGTGCCGCATTCCTGGGAGGTGCCGCATTCCTGGGTGTTCCCTGGTACCCCAGTCACTGCTTTCCCATAGAAGAGGTCTGGCTGGTGGCTCTGCCCTGACGGCTACACCCATTGCTCACCCTGCGGGTCCCTGCTGTAGGTCAGAACAAGGGGGTACGACTCAGGTCCTCCCCCGCGAGTGGTTCGCTGTCATGTGAAACCTCAACATCTACCTGGGAGTATCCCCCCCACCATCTCTGGACCGTCCCTGCATCCAGCGCGGTGTTGTCCCACCCTGGCCATGGTGTTGCTGCCATCAGTCCGGCCAGTGACCACCCAGCCGCTGCGATTCCCCGGGGAGACAGCAGGATAAATTCAGCCGCGGTGGATTTTGGCGCTGTGGCTGTGGCTTTCCCACTGCCCACCCTGCCCCTGCACCCCCCACCGCCTCCGGCACGTCCCTCCAGATTTGCTCCCACCCCTGCTCAGGACAGGCCACGTCACCGTGTCCCGTGCCGGGGACACCGCCAGGACCTCATCCTGGGGCTGGCGACGAGAGGCAGGAAAAGCTGCGGTGGGGCACGGGCGGGGGGCGCGGGTAACACCGCCCTCCAAACCCTACCCCGATTAGACTTTCCTGGCCCCTTCCCACGGAGCTTTCCTCGCCCTCCGCTTCCCCCTTGGGACAGTAATTACGGCAGTAATTAGGAAGACAATTATTCTTGCTGAATGGGAACATCTTAATCTGTTTCTCCCTCCTTTGGCAGGTTTCACCCCACGCCCGCCCACGAGTCCCGGCGGGTTCCTCCCAGCCCAGCGCCCGGGGCCCCTCGCCTGGAAGCTGAGCCGGCTGCGAGCCGTGTCCCAGCCCCAGGGGCCACCCAGGCACGGTGCAGCCGCTGGACCCCCATCTCCATCAGCTGGAGGGCATCTCCATGGCTGCTGGAGGGCACAGGACACGGCTCCGCACCGGCGTTCCGCGGGAGGGGGGTGAGTGAAAGGCCCCAGACCGAGAGAGGGTGGTGAAGGAGGTGGCAAAGGGTCAGAGGATGGGAATGGATGGGAGCATCACGTCCAGCAGGACCTGCCTTCCACAGCCACAGTGGTAGGCAGCGAGGTGGTACCCCCAGGCTCAGCCCTGTGTGGGCCCATCCTGCCCGGGATGCTCTCTGTCAGGCGTGGGAGAAAGCAGTGAAGGGATACAGCTCTGGCACAGCCTTTCCCCACCACTTGCACCATAGGGAGCGTAGAGAGAGCGCTGCTGCAGCGTGCTTGTGCCTCAGCCCTTCTCTGGCTGATGGCTGTGCCAGAGCTGGTGGCTTTCCATGCCCTGTCTTGGCACTGTCATGATCCCCAGCAATGGAGAGGCCAGTGTCAACCTTCCCATTTCTGTCTCCAACAGAGGCTTGTCCCCAGGAGACTGCGGCAGTCACTGGTGCTGTCCCCAGCCCAGCCTGGGCATGCTGCTGCCACCCAGCTGGGCTCCCCAAGGGCTGTGCCGGGACAGCTGTCCTGTCCTACCGGTCCCCCCAGCTCGAGGGCTGTGGCCAGGATGCCACCAGGGAGACCAGGCCCTGCCTGGGTGTGGCTTGTTACCTGCATGGCAGGAATTAGCTGGGTTTAGGCACCAGTCCTGCTCCCTCCGCCCCGCCTGCGCACCTTAAATCCCAGCCCACCACACCCAGGGCCAGACCCAGCCATCCAGGGCACCATGGAGCTGCCATCTGGCTGTCTTCTCCTCCTTGCTGCCCTGCTCCCTCTTGCCAAGCGGTCCAGCCCAGCCCCACACACAACTGGACGAGAGGAGCTGGGGATGGGTGAGTGTGGCCGGGTCATGGCCTGGGAATAGGGATGCTCTGGGTGCCTCTGTTGCCCAGTGTTTCCCACTGGCCCATATGCTGCCAGGTGCCTACAAGTGTGGGACTGTGGGAGCCTGGGGTCTGACCCCGGGGCACTGGGGGGCTGCTGTGGCCCCTGCTCTGTGCCTCTCACCAGCATCCCGGCCAATGTGTCCTGCAGCAAAGCCTGGGTATTGCTACCACATCCCAGAGGTTGAGGACCTGCTGGACAAGGACTGTGGCTCCTGCCACAGGGGTGCCTCCTGTTCGCACTGCACCAGCGATGCCGACTGCCGCGGAGTCACCAAGTGCTGTCCCAGCAAGTGTGGCTACACATGCCAGGAGCCAGTGCTGGGTGAGGACTCAGTGCCGTGGTGGTGGGGCTCTGGAGTGGCAGCGTGGCTTTCGCAGGGGTGGGTGACAGGAGGGGTGTTGGCTGACATGAGGTAGCAAACTGGGAAGGGAGGTCCCTGGGGTGCTTCTGAGCTCTTGATGGGTCTTGCAGACCCTGGGGGTCACCACACTGTGCTGTGGGGAAGCTGCTGGTGTGTGGGTCTGGAGGCAGGTGGGTGCAGAGCTGTGTGCTGGCACAAAGGTATGGCAGTAAAAAGGAACCAGAACTGTGCAGTGCTGTCTGAGGACCTGAGAGTGCTGAGCGTGGTGGTGTCCCCCCACCATCCTGGCTCAGCCTGTCCCCTTTGGATCATGCAGACTTCTGCTACCTGCCCTCAGTCTGTGGGAACTGCAAGGCGCTCTTCCGCCGCTTCTTCTTCAATGCCTCCAGCCAGCAGTGTGAGGAGTTCATCTACGGCGGCTGCGGCGGCAACAGGAACAACTTTGAGACCATGGGCGAGTGTTTCCAGGCCTGTTCCCACATCAGTAACTAGCAATGTGCCATGGGCCACAGATGGAAGCTGCTCCTGGCCCCTCTCCTGATGCCCCAGCTCTCAGTGCCAGGTGCCTGGTAGTGCTGGCCTGGGAAGTGGTGGCATCTGCACTGCCCTGCCTGGGGGAAGCTGCTGCTCATGGCCATACCCCTGACCCTACAGGGAGACCGTGAGGCTGGTGGCAATGAGGGCTGTGGGCCAGGGTGGCCATGCTGGGGGCTGTGGCTTGCCTGGGATGCTGACTGGCCTAAGGACAGGGACATGTGCCCATGGATGCCCCCTCCTATGAGTGGTGCCTGACCGGAGGAGCCTGTCCCTCCCCTTGGACTGTGACAATACAAGGACAGGTCCCTGGATGAGCACGTCTGGGTCTGGTCCTTCCTGCCTGTGCTGGCAGGAGCAGACAGTGCCCATCCCACTGGGCACTCCTCCCTCATGGGGACTGGGCTATGGGTGCCTCCAGCAGCATGGCATGGCAGGGCTCAGCCAGCCACCACCCTGCAGCTCCCATTGCCACCGGTGGGCTCCCAGCCCAACCCTGCCTTCGAGCTGCCAACATGACCTGACCAGGAGCTGAAGCCACTGAATGGAGGAGGAGCAGCTCCTGCCTCGATGGATGCCCGGGGTGGTGCCTGTCCCAGTCTGCACTGCTTCACTGGCCCTGTGGCACCAACTCTGGCTGAACCTCCTGGCCCTGGAGGCCTCAGGTGATTTCCAGGCCACTCCAGGACCACGTGGGGCAGTCAAGCACACGCTTTATTGCTGGAAGTGGTGGGGAGGGGACAGGCCAGGTGGGGCTCGTGACTGTCCCATGTCCCCTAATGAAGGCATTTTCCTGCTGCAGAGGAGCTGCTCTCCCATCACGCAGCATCTGAAAAGGAGGATGTGCTTTTAGGGAACAAAGAGACTGCAGGAGTGAGGGACCAGTGGCCATGACTGCAGCCGTGCTGGCCAGCTCCATGAGAGCTCCATCCCACTCTGCATCACTTCAGATCCCCTCACCCTGCAAATGCATCTGCTGGGAGGAAAGTAATGGGGCAGCAGTGGGAACTGGCCTCACAGCGATGCTGGGAGCACGCCGAGGGCTGTCCCCTTCATACAGGTCAGCTGGCACCCTGCATGACCTGGTGTTAGCCCTGGTGCTGGCCCCCTTATGGTGCCCATAGGCCTCCTTACCACCAGGCACCTGCGTGCAGACGTGACCACAGCCGTTGCTGCAGCACTTGTGGCCCCAGGGACACTCCTCATCGAGGCTGCACAGGTCCAGGCAGCCCCCACTGCCCCCAGGCATGGGGCAGGCTCCCCCTCTGCCTGCAGGGCAGAGCACCCTGCCATGGACCACCTGGCTGAGACACCCCACGTCTCCTGGGGCAACACTGGGTGTCCCGTGCCTCACCTCCAGGAGTGTCCACGCAGACACGGCCGCAGGAGGTGCGGGTGCACCTCTGTTCCCAGGGACACTGCGAGTCGGCCTCACACTCCTCTGAGCACCGCTCAGCACTGGGCCGGGGCACAGTCACAGTGTCATGCTCTGTGGGCAGGGGAGGATGGTCACCTGGTGACTAAACTGAGGCTGTGTGTGCTCACCACTTGCACAGAAAGAGGGGGAGGCACAGAAAGAAGGATGGGGCAGATTGTATCCGTGGAGGGTGTGTGAACCCCAGAGGTACAGCTGCCTTGGCAGACCCAGCTCAGGGCTCCAGTGTGGTCATGGTGAGGGGTCCCCATTGGGGATGAAGGGCCAGGATGCCCCGGGGTGGGTACCAAGGGGACCTGGGCTCTGTCCCTGCTGGGCTGGGCGGGTGTGAGGGGCTGACCTCGCAGAGAGGCTGGCATGCAGACGTGGCCACAGCCATTACTGCAGCACTTTTGGCCCCAGGGACACTCCTCGTCGAAGTTGCACAGGTCCAAGCACGTGCCGCCCTCCCTGGGGATGGGGCACACTCCCACTCTGCCTGCAAGGTAATCACCCAGCTGCGGGACATCTGGTCTGGGGCACCTCACCATGGAGCACTCCAGGGCAGCCATACATGGCTCCCGGAGCGCCTGGCTGGTTCTCACCTCCAGGGATGTCCATGCAGATGTGGCCACAGCTGATGCTGGTGCACCGCTGTCCCCGGGGACACTGTGAATCAGTCTGGCACTCCTCCACACACTGACCATCAGCTTTGTCCCCGCTGGCTGCAGGGGCACCAAATTGCTGTCACCTGGCTGCCCCTGGGGGCTGGGGCCAGCTCCCCCCAAACAGTCTGTATCCTCTACCTCTGGGTACGGCCACGCACTCCCAGCCACAGCCGGTGTCACAGCACTTCTCCTGTCGCCGGCAGACGCTGTCATCCAGGCACTGGCTCCCTCGCCGGCGCCGCGTGTCCCAGCACGGCTCTGCCCGGGGGCACTCTCCGGGGTGCTCTGCCACAGGAGGGGAGACGGGGGAGGGCGGAGGTCCCAGCCCTGCTCTCACATCCCTTCCCTGTGCTGGTGGCCGTGCTGCTCACCTCGGGCAGGGCGGGTGCAGTGCATGGCGCAGCCAGAGAAGCAGCACTTCTCCTGCCGGGAGCAGTCCCTGTCGTGGCTGCAGGAATCCATCTCCGTGCACGGTTCCGATGAGTGGTGTGGCCTCACCTTTGGGCACTCACCGGGTTTGTCTGCGAAGGGCATGAAGAGACAGCAGGAGGAGGGACTACCCTGTATTGCAGGCACCTCCTTTCCTGCAGCCTCGGGGTGCCCGGGGGTCTGAGTGCCTGCCCTGTGGCAGCGCCGTCACACATCCTGCGCCAGGAGCTTTGACAGCATTCCCGGTAGGATCACTGTTCTAGCGACCATCTCCTCACCTGGTTCGGGGGCTGAGCACACGTAGCCACATCTGCTGCTGCCGCAGCACTTCTCAGCCCCCGGGCACTGCCAGTCCTCGGTGCAGGTGATGCCACACGGGGCCAGCGGAGCCTCCTCGGCCAGCGGGCAGATGCCTGGTTTCTCTGGGGGCAGAAGGCAGCGGGGCTGGGAGTGCAAGCAGCAACAGCGGGTCTTCCCCACCCAGTCTCAAAGTCCCAGGAGCTGGGGGACACCCCTGCCCGTTTCTGGCACCTCGGGATGGGGGCAGGCAGACATAATCGCAGCCACGGAGGCAGCATTTCTCCTTGCGGGGACAGTCGCCATCGTGCCGGCACCAGGCTCTGCAGTCGTAACTGGGGAACAGCCCGGCACGGGCTGGGCAGAATCCGTCCTTCCCTGCAGGCACGGTGTGGGGTGGCTGCGGTGCCGCTGCTTGGAGACAGCCGTGGGGACCGGGGCACGCGGGGCTGTCGAACCTTTGGGGTGGCTCCCAGCCCTCTCACCTTGGCTCTTTGCCCCACAGTGCCTGGTGCACAGCTGGTGGCAGCACACATGGAATGGGGGACAGTCCTGGTCCTTGAGGCATCCCCACTTGTGCTGCAGTGGCCTTTGAGTGACTGGGGCAGGGCTGGTGTCCTCTGCACCGTGGAGGAGGATGAGAGCATGAGGGTGGTCACACTGTCCCCTTCCCTCCCCGCTCCAGTGCCCACCTGGGGGCTGTGCACCACCGGGATGTTGGGCTGAAGAGGCCCAACACTGTGTCCCCACCCCAGACCCGGCAGAGCCCACCCTGGCAAGCATGGGGTGACGGATCCCGTTTGTGCCACAGCTCTGTGCCAGGGTGGCTGCTACCTCAGGCATCATTCCCGGTGTCTGAGCCATGTCCCCGCCCTCAGTGCCCATCGTGTCCCACCCTGCCTCACCGGCCGGGGCTCCCGGCAGGCACTGCTGGCCACAGCTGCTGTTGCAGCATTTCTGCGCGTCGGGGCAGTCGCCGTCATCTCGGCACCGCTCCCGGAATGGTCCTGGCTGCACCGTGGGGCCCTCGCTGGGCTTGGGCTGGTCTGGCAGGGCAGAAGGGGTGTGACGATTCAGCATCCCCCACTGGCCGCTCTACCTGCCCCGGGGGTCCCTGGTTCCTGCCGTGACCCGCACATTCCTGGTGCCTGCGGCCACCTCCCGGCGTTGGGTTTCCCCGGCAGCTGTCAGGAGCTGCCGGTGCAGGGAAAGCTGCGTGTGCTGCGCCAGGGGCCAGGGCGTCAGGGAGACAACTGTGGCACACAGGGTCCCTGGGGTGAGCCAGGGCTCCCAGCCGTCCCCCCGAGTCCTTACCCTGCGCCGGCTCCAAGCAGGCAGAGCCGCAGCCCAGCGGGCAGCACTTCTGCGTTCCCAGGCAGTCCTTGTCCTCCAGGCAGGGGAAGGAGCAGGCGGCAATGAGCCTCTCCGGGGCTGCTGCCGGGCAGGCACCGGGCTTCTCTGCAGCGCCGAGGGGCCGAGAGGTGAGGCTGCACTGCAGTGTCCTAGGGCAGCAGCAAGAAACCTCCCCCTGCCAGGCCTCTCTGCCTCGCCCTGGCTGCACCCCTTCCTGTGTTCCATCCCATCCACGTATCCCAGCGGCGGCCAGGAGGCTGCTAGCAGGAAGCTGCTCCATAGCAATGGGGATTGCACAGGGAATGGGACAGGGAGAAGGGTGCCAGCTGCCCCGGGACAGAGGCGGTAGCGCGGTGCTGTACCTTCTGCCGGGGGGATGCAGCGGAGCCGGCACTCCCAGTGGCAGCACTTGAGCCCAGCGGGGCAGCTGGAGTCATTGGCACAGAGTGGGGAATCCAGGCGCAAGCAGCGCATGAAGTCCCGTGGACACCTCCCCGGTTTCTGCAGGTCCCCTGCGTTGGGATGGCAATGTCAGGACAGTGCCAGAGCCCCTTATCCTCCATCTCTGGGGAAGCAGGATGTGGGTCTCTCTACAGGGGCCAAGGAATCAGAGCAGGGACTGGAGCCCAGGGGCTGGAGACTTCTCTGCATCATGGCTGGGGCTGCTGGACACATCAAGACCTGCATGGCACAGCACAGTGTGACACAGCACGGCATGGCATGTCACGGTGTGGTGTGGCACGGTCCCGTGTGTGCCCTCACAAGTGCCACGAGGAGTGTCATTGGCCCTGTCAGGGTGAAGCCAGCACCAGGACCTATTCCTGAGCATCCTGCTGCTGCAGGCATCCTCACTGCAAGCAGCACACTCCTCACTGCAGCTGTCTCCTCCTGTTCCTTCTCCTCCTCCTCTTGGCACCCTGTGCTCCTCTTGGCCATGCTGGAAACCTGGGACAGCCCTGCCTCTGGTACAGGCGAGCTCCAGCTGGTGCCTGTGCCTGGCTCCTGCTGCCAGCTGGGGCTGCGGGGGGAGCCGCCTCTGCCAGCCGCCCGTCCGGGCCGGGTGTTTGGGCTGCAAACAGACGCCGCCGGAGTTTCACTGCAAACAGCAGCTGCTTGGTTCAAACAAAGAGGCACCGGCTGTGGTCCCGGTGTGGGCAGAGCCACGCCGCAGCTGGGCACCACCGCCCCAGGCATTGTCCCACGGCGGGGGCTGGCAGCAGGGTGTGTGCCCAGGACACAGCACAGACCCTGCTGCTCGTGGTACCGCTGGGAGCTGCTGTGCCTGTGGGGTGCAGGGGGTGCCCCCCGGGCTGAGGGCATGCACAGGTGTCCCTGCACCCCGGGGTGGGGACAGGGTCCCCCAGGCAGCAGGGCTGCGGTGCAGGTGCTGCAGCTAGCTGGGACTCGGTCCCTGTCAGCAAATGCTGGACAGGGACAGAGGGGACACGGCAGGGACACGGGGGCCGGGATGCAGGGAGCTGCTCCCAGGCTGCCTGTGCCTGGCAGCTGCCGGGGTTGACTCCTGTTACTCACCGCCCTTCTCTGGTGTTATGCTCGGCTCTGCCCTGAGGATGAGAAGGCCCAGGAGGAGGAAAACTCCTGGGCTCATGGTGCTGCCAGGGGTGTTGTGAATGTCTGGAGCTGAGCTAGGGCTTGGTTTAAAGTCTGTGGCAAGGGTGCCTGAAGTGCCAGGGCAGCTGAAGTTGAGCTGCCTGCTGTGGCAGCTGGTTGTGCTATGGGCAGGAGGGGCAGGAGGAGGGGCAGTTCCCAGAACCCGCCGGCGTCCCGCCAGCCATCCTGCTTATCTCTGGCCAAGCTCTGCTTTGGGGTCAGAATGACCTGTGGGGCTGGGAAGGCCAGATGGGGTCAGGCACTGACCCCCATGTTGCACCACCCCGTCCTTGCTGGAGCTGGCTGCCAGTCCCTCTCTGGGTTTCCTTCCAGCCACACTCACCCCTTTACTCCTTGGAGTGGGGGCTGTGGATAGACCCCATAGCTCCTGGCATGGCAGTGGGAGCAGCACAAGGGGTTCTAACAATGCTACTGCCATGGTGCTGCTCCTCAGCCAAGTGTAGCTTCCATGCATGGGACTGCTTGGGGTCCAGCATCATAAGTAAGCAGGTCCTGCTGTGGCCCCTGGCACATGAGTGATTCTCCCAGTCCCCTTCCTTGTCCGGGTGCTCCATCTGTCCTGACTTGTGACTGCTTTTCCCACAAGGTTTTCACACTCTGGGATGCAAATGAGCCCTTCCTTGGCACAAGGAATCTGAGGGAACTGGTTTTCCAGTCCATGACTGCTGAGGGGACATCATGCAGCCCCCAGGCCAGCAGGATGGTTACCATGGAATGATGATGGCTGGAAGTCACCTGCATGGAACTGGGACCCTCTCCCTGCCCTGGGGCAGCACCTGCCTGCAGGGATGGCTGCCTGCACCTCCCTGCTTGCACGAAGCCAGCACCTCCGGGAACCAGAGCACAGAACAGGGATACTGATCCAGAGCAGAGGTGGCTGTGGGATGGTTTATTCTGTCTCAGTGCTGTGGATGCAGGGTTTTGCCTCATGCAGGAATCTTGGCCATGGCGTAATTCAGGCAGCGTGCAGCCCTTAGTGGCATGGCTGGGGATGCCAGGAACCCTGACCAGAAGCATCAGAGTCAGTGCTGGTGCCATCCTGCCAGTTCAGAGGGTCCAGCACACGGAGAGGTGTGGGGTGCATCTCTGCTCAGGCCACAATAGCAGTGGGGTGGGGGATGACTCAAATGGCAGCTCCTGGTGCAGCCCTTCCTGGCCATGGCTATGCTGTACCTGGAAGAGGCATGTGAGGTGGTCAATGAGGATGCCTCAGGGTTCCTTCTCTGAGGGACTGGGGGCCCTGTGGTGCTCCCACCCCCCTCTGTCCCCTCCAGGCTGGACCCAGGAGGCAGCAGGCTGGAGGGGACATACCCCACAGTGGGAGGACGCAGACCCGGCTGCAGCCCTGCAGGCAGCACTTCTGGCCAAGGGGACACTCCTTGTCCTGCAAGCACAGGAGGAGGCACTTGGCTGCCCCATCACCCTCTGCTGCAGGGGGACAAAGACCTGGCCACGCTGGCACATGTGGAGAGAGAAAGGGGTGAGGGGCTCAGGGCACCCTTCTGGGGTGGGGAAGCTGCCCTGCCTGCAGGGGTGAGCTCCTCACTGAGCTCCTGCCCCACTGGACAGCAGCTCAGTCAGTCCCCAGAGGTGACAGGTAGGGAGGGGGCACAGGGGTCTTGGCTCCACAAGGGTGCTGATGGTTTACCCTTGATGGGTGGTTTGCAGATGTGGCCACAGCCGGTGGTGCAGCACTTGTTGTCCCCAGTGCAGTCACTGTCGGTGTCACACAGCTCCAGGCAGGGCCCCAAGGAGCCTCGCAGCACCATGGGGCACAGGCCAGGCTTCACTGTGTCACGGTGGTTCCCTGGTGACAGTGAGGGGTGCAGCTGTGCTGGGATTCTGTCCCCAGTCCTGCTCCTGGCATAGCCTCGATCTCCATCCTGTCCCTGTTCTGTGCCTCCGTCTTCCTTCCCAGAGCACCATGATGACCTCACAGCCTCACACCCATACCAGTCTCACCCAGTGGGACCAGTCACAGCCCAATATGGGATGCCAGCTGGTAGCTGGACTGGTGAAAGACACCCCTTGCTCTGGTTGCAGCAGCACAGTCAGAGGGGGTGCAGGAGGGAGGGTCAGGAGAGGGTTCAGCCTTTCATGCACTCAAAGCCATCTCCCACCCATCACGGAGAAGCTGGGCATGGGGATCCCTTCCCACAGCACCCTGAGGGCCAGCTCTTGGCAAGGGGCTCCTGAGAGCTGGGGCTGTGGCCAGAGCAGGCGTGTGGCACTGGGAACCACAGCCTGCAGCACACACTCCCTGGGGCCTGGATGGATGCCACCAGCTGCACACTTGGCCGGGCACAGCCGCTGTGGCTTGTCCAGCAGTACGGCCGGGCACACGCTGGGCTCTGCCAGCGGGGAGCTGGGCTAGCGCCAGTGTGGGC
This sequence comes from Parus major, assembly GCF_001522545.3. Taxonomy (NCBI): domain Eukaryota; kingdom Metazoa; phylum Chordata; class Aves; order Passeriformes; family Paridae; genus Parus; species Parus major. The sequence goes on from NC_031788.1 coordinate 6,798,387, forward strand.
TGGATGTGGGGATTAGAGAGGTCTAGCAGGGCTGTACCTGTGTCTGGAGGGGTGCAGGCCAACCCACAGCCAGAGAAGCAGCACTTGTGCTCCCCAGGGCAGTCCCGGTCATCGGTGCAGTGGTTGGGGCAGGGAGCAGCTCTCTGGGCACGCTTCCGAGGGCAGAACCCAGGTTTGGCTGGAGGGAAGACTAAGGGTTTGGCATGCAGCCAGCCTGGCCCCACTGTCCACAACTCCCCTACAGTGTGGTAGGGGCTGCAGACCCCTGGGGCTGCCCCAGGGCATCCTCAGCCTGGCATGGGGATCTCCAGGACACCTCACCTGGCTCAGCAAGCGTGCAGCGGGTGCAGCAGCCGCGGGTGCAGCACTTCTCCCCCGAGTGGCATGTGGTGTCGTTGTGACATCTTATCCCACAGCTTGGCCCAATGGCACTGCCAGCACGGGGGCAGTAGCCCGGGCTCTCTGCAGAGGGAGATGCTCCATGCAGCCATATCCCAGGGAGCAGGGCTTGCTGCAGGGGCACTAATGCAGGCACCAGCCCACATCCCACCCACTGCCTGATCCTCGTGCTGGCATCCCTTGGGGTGAGCAGCAGTACCTGTCACAGGCAGGAGGCAGGTCCAGACCTTCCCGATCTGGCAGCACTTCTCAGCACCAGGGCAGCCATGGTCGGAGAGGCAGAACAGTCTGGGGCGCCAAGGGGCTCCGCTCGCCCCCGCCGGACACTCACCCTCTTTGGGGGGGGCAGGCAGGGCAGTGGGGCTCCAGTGTCCCTGCAGGGCTCGGTGTGGGGATGCAGTGAAGGTGAGGGCAGTGCCCTGGTCCCTGGGACTGTGCTGCTGTGCCAGGGTGAGCAGTGCCAGCAGCACCAGAAGAAGGGTGCGGTGGCCCAGCATTGCGCTGCGATCAATGTGCTTCTGGGCTGTGGGCTGGGATTTAAACCCTGCTGGAGCGGGGGCTGGCCAAGCCAAGCTGCTCCTTCTCCTGGCATCACAGTTTCAGGACTGTGGGAGTGCTGAGCATGAACAATTCAGCTTGGGGGAGACTCCCGGGGCAGTGCTGGGCTTGTGGCCCATGGCTGACACATCCACAGCTCCTTTCCAGGTCACTGGTGACCTGTGAGCAGCTGGGCCAAGGGCTGAGCAGCACTCCCAGAGCCACACCACTGTGAGCATGGATGGGACACAGGAGCAGTGTGCTATCCCACCTTCAGTGCCCACTGGATCCCTCCTGGCACACATGGAGCAGAGAGAACTGCTGTGGAGCCGTGGTGCTGGCACAGCCTGCACCTGCACTGCAGAGAGACAGACAACCAGCACCAAGCACTGGGCAGTGCTGGGCAAGGTGGGGGGCTCACTCAGTCCCAGGGATGGCTCTGCTCTGTCCCCTGCTAAGGGCAGGGGCTCTGAGGGTGCCAGCCCCTCTCAGGCAGGAGGGACATGCTCTGATCCCAAGGGCTGGGAGCAGGAGCAGGCAGGTACAGGAGGGCCCCTGGAGACCTGTGGAGAGCAGGAAGTGCCAGGGGAAAGCAGGACAGGAGCAGGAACCCAGCTTTGAGCAGGTGGGGAGGGATGTGGCAGGGACATGGGACTGGGGCATGTCAGTTGCACTGCTGAAAGCCCCTTCAGGCTTCTCCTGTGGGCAAGGTGCCATGGGCAGGCTGGGAGGGCAGAGGTAAGGAGGAGTTTGGGTGATGCTCGTGTACGGGCACGCACTGCAGGGGACTGTTTGTCCCCTGGCCATTGCGGAGCAGGGAGCAGGGAGCAGGGAGCACCTCTGCTCTGATGGGACATGGACACAGCTGCACCTCAACAGCTCTGCTCTGAACACGTGCTCTGAACGCCTCCCAAGGTGGAGAAGCCAGAGTACAGGGACAGCTGGGGCCATGGACCCATGAGACAGCCCCAAGCAGGGCACAGGCTGGGGACACTTGGAGACATGACAGTCAGTGGATGCTGCTGCTTGTGTGAAGCCCTTCCAGGCATCCCTGGCACGGGATGGAAAGGCAGCCATGGCTCGTGATGGAGAAGTGGCCACAGCATGGAACAGAGAGGTGGCCATGGTGTGGGATGGAGAGGCAGCCACAGTGTGACAGGGAGAAGCTGCTTTATTGGTGCAGAATGCAGGGGGCTCACCCCGAGCAGAGAACCCCAGGGACAAAACTGAGGCTGAAGGCTCCAAGATGGGGGGTGATGGTGCAGGGCCAGGGCATCAGGATGGGCATTGGGCAGCAGCTTCTCCATGGCTGGGCTGGCAGGAGGTGGATGCACCTGCAAAGGAGCGGAGGCTGTGAGCAGGATGGGTGCACAGGTGCCATGATGCAGTGCTGTGGGATCCCTGGGGCTGGAATGCACCCAACTGACCTCAGTGGATGGGTGTCACACAGGAGACCTTGCCGCAGCCATTCCTGCAACACTTCTGGATCCCGGAGCAGTTGGCGTCAGTCTTGCACTGGTTGGTGCAGACGCCCAGCATGGGGATGCCCGGGTTGACGGGTGGGCAGGTGCCAGGCTTCTCTGAAAGGCAAAGGAACATGGCTAAGACCTGCTGGCCCCAGCATGCTGGGCAGGGCCCACCCTGCAGCTCCCAAAGGAGCATGGCCCTGGCCCCTATCTGCCATGGATGAGGGACCATCATGGAACCCAGCATTTCCCCCATCCCATAGCTCTGCTTGGTGGCACTCCCTGCCAGCTGGACCTGATGGGAACACATCAGGGAGGCCACATGGCATAGTGGTCCCCAACAATTCCTATACCCAGTGTACATGTACATGTACTCAAGGACATGTGGCTGGCACAGGATGCACAGCTGCAACACGCAGACATGATGAAGGCCATGGCCCTTCTGTCCTCTTCAATGCCATGGATGACCCTGGCTGTTCATGGCATGGGGGCACAGCCTAAGCCTCAGCCAGGATCACATGCCCCCCAAACAGCCTTTGCCCGGCAGTGTGGGGCCCCTGCCCCGCTGTCCCACTGCCTGCCACTGGCATTGAGCTCTGGCTCTGCACCATGCTGCCCTCCACTGTGGTACACACAAGCCAGCACTGTCCCACAGGCAGCCATGGAGGCACTGGAGCCTCCAGGTCACACCCATCTGTCTGCAGCTGTGGATTCCAACTCCTGCACCCATCTCCTTGAGTTGCTGTCCAGAAGGAGTTTGAGTGTGCTCAACACAGAACAGTGCCCATCTCCCGGGCTGGCAGCTGCCCACAGGGCTGAGCAGGCAACAGTGGGGAGCGGCGCAGACCTCACCCTCCACCCAAGCCCCAGCATCATTTGGGGGTGTCCACTTAGCCCCTGCATCACTGAGAGGAGGAAGGTGTGAGCATGGCCCATGCTGAGCACACCCCGAGCCTGCTGGGCTGCTTCCATGCAGCCCCCAATCCCCGTGCTGCAGCTGAACACACATCGGGCGCCCAGGCCTGCGGCCACCGCTGCACCCCGGAGCACCAGCACTGCCGGCTGGGACGGGCTGCTGGCTCTTGGCAGTGGCACCGACTCTGGGCAGCACGGCCAGGAGCAGGAGGGAGTGTTACCGTCAGGCTTCTGGCAGGCCTTGCCGCAGGCTGCCGGGCAGCACTTGAGGGTGCTCTCGCAGTCGCCATCGGACTGGCACCCGACTGTGCAGTTCACCGCATCCGTCGCCGGGCTCGGGCACACGCCGGCTTTCGCTGCAAGGCAAAGGTGGGGCCGTGGGCAGGCGCGGGGCGGCCGGCGCCGGGCAGGGCGAGGGCTGCGACCCTTTCCGAGATGCTGCCCCGGCCCCAGGGCTGGGTCCAGGGATGCTGCCGAGCACAACCGCACCGGGCACAGGCTGCTGCTCGCCCCGGCCCCCACGCCGGCTGCCCTGGGGCTGGGAGGGAGGGATGCTGGCCGCTCGCCGGGCGTGCCGTGACGAGCAGTGCTGGGCCATGCGCTCATACTCACTGGTGTCATTCTGGGCGGATGCTGCCGGCAGCTCTGCCCAGAGAGCCAGGAACCCCGCCAAGATGAGGACGCTGCGGGCCGTGGGCATGGTGCAGGAACCGGCTGCGCTCTGGCCGCCCGGCCGGCCTTTAAGCTCCTCTCCAGGTGGGGCCGGCGGGCTCGGCCTTCCGGGTGGCTCCCAAGGGCCGGGCAGGGCCAGGCTCCCCCTTCGCGCTTGCACAACCCGAGTATCAGGTATCTGCTGCTGCTGGCTGCCGACCAGGGAGGGGGAGCCTCGAGAAGACTGGGCGGCCATGCTGAGAACTCGCCCGGCAGGAACAGCAGCCAGCCACCCCCGGCCACGGCCCCGCACGCCGGACCCCCAGGGCCGCGCTCGGAGCCCACCGGGGTGGCCATCGGCCGCGGGGATGAAGCGGGCACCAGGGCACCGGGGATGGGGCATGACCCGTCCCTGCTCAGGCTCACGCTGTGCTGCCCTGGCCACAGACATGAGCTCGAATGGAGCCCCTGGCCTGGGTCGCTGATGCCACGAGGAACCAGCAATGCAGACAGGGCTGTGGCTCTGCTGCTGCTCACCCAGCTCCTGCTCCTGTTCTCCAGCTCTTGCTCCTGAAGGGTCCTCCAGGCTGCCTGTGCCTTGGGCAGGCACCTGCCCCAGGGCTGCCCTGCACCTCCCCGCAGCCACGGGAGCTCCTGCCCGGCTGCAGCCCTGTCCCACGGACCCTGCCATCCTCACAGCCTCCCACAGCACCGGGGATGAGGATGGACCATCCGACAGCACCATTTGTGCAAGTGGCTATCAGGGAGTGGGTCATTGGCATGCACTCCCAGTGCTCAGGGCATGCTGTGTGACCCCAGTCCCTTCAGCCTGTCCAGGAAACCCTTCCCATGGCATGTCTGGCGGGTCAGGTCACTTCACTGCCCCTGGCAATGTCAAGCTTGGGATGGTTTGAATGGGCCCAGCTTGTCCACCTGGCATGGCTGCCCTGCTCACATCAGCATTTCCCACTCTGCCAGTGCCCATCTCCTCCACAGCCTCCTGCAGGAGGATGAAACCTGCCCTGTTCCTGGTGATGTGCCCTTGCTGCTGGCAGAGGCAGCCCCAGCCCCGGGCATCTTGCAAAGTTGCCCAAGGGCCAAGGGTGCATGGGGCTAGGACATGATCCCTGCCTGAGTCACGAGCTGGCGTCTGCTCTGCCGGGGTCCGTCTCCAGGTAATTTAACCCCACAGTCAACAATGTGGCAGGATGGCGTGGCAGTAAATCAGTAACTGTTTGCCTTTGCCTGTGGTCCCCTCCCTGCCGGGTGTTTATGCAGGAACAGGAGCCGGTGCTCAGCCGCCTGCCCCACTGCCGCACCTCGTGTCACCACTGTCGGCAGTGGGAGTGACACATGGGCAGAGGCCTGGGGTGGCAGGGAGGTCATCAAGGCACCAGTTTTCCCTGCACCCTCCAGGATGGGGGCCCGCTGAGGAACTGCTGGGACCTGGCCACGCTCAGGCTGGCAGGGATGCGCTCACAGTGGGCTCAGGGCCAATATTGGGATGCCAGGAATGAAAACAATCATCTTGCAGCCCAGCGGCTCCTGCAGTAGGGCCAGAGAGTAGTGCTGTGTCAGCGAGGGTGGGATAGGGGTGGTAACATCTGGGAGGTGAGCACACTGCCCACCAGGACAGAGAGGAGGGACCTGCACCATCCCTACCTGTGCTGCACAGGGACAGAGCCCACCTGGACCCAGCAGCAGCTTCTCTAGAGCAGCAGCACTGCTGCCAGTCCCACACTGCCCACCCAGGGTCACAGGTGTGTCCCACTGTGACTTGGCTGTGGCCCTGTGCTGGTGCTGTCTTTGAGCATCATTGTCCTGGTCTGACCCTGTGACAACTCTGCCCCAGAATGGGGTGACCCCAGCATGGGGTGACCTGGCAGTGAGCAGCCAGCACTGGGAGGCTGCGAGGGTGGATGCCAGCAGCCAGAACGCACAAGATCAGCTGGATGACTGCAGATGGGAGCCCAGAAATGGAAGGCTCATGGGAGGAGACAAGGGGAAAACCACAGGGGAAGCTGAGAGCTGTCAGGAACAGTGTGGGCACCAGTGGTTTTGCCCACAGTTGTGCCTCAGCTCCAAGGTGCCCAGCTGGCTGCTGAGGGGACAATCCAGCTGAAGCTGCCCCCAGCCAGCTGGAGCACCTGGAGAGGGACTGAGCAAGCTGGCAGCAGTGCCAGCAGCTCCAGCCCACGCAGTTGGCATCACCTTCTGGGAGACAGGAATGCTTTGGCACCAGTCCCATTCGGGATATTGGTGTCCCCACCCTGGCTCTGCCAGGTGCTTCTTCAGCAGAGGCTGAGGATGGCTGTGGGGAGTACAGGGGTCTGCCAGCTGTCCCCATGGCCAGGGAGTGTCCTGGCTGAGCATATGGGAACAGCAGCCCCAAACCAGACCCCAAAGGCTCGTCTCTGCTCCATCCCTTGGGAGCTGTTCCCACCACCACTGAGCCTGGTCACAGTGGCTGCACCCAAGCCTTGCGGGTGACCGTGGCTCCTCCATGGCAGCAGGGAAGGCGCTGGAGTCACGTCTCCTGACTGCTGAGGGAATGTGGTCAATGATTAAAAGGGGCACACTGAGGTGCCCTCAAGCAGTGATCCAGACTCCCGCTGCTGGCACAGAGCAGGGATAGCAAGTACAGGGATACAGAAGGACACCTCATCCTCTGGAGACTCTGCGCCCCTCAGTCAGCAGCACAGGGAGCCCACACCGTGGGCATGGACTGGTTCATGGCCCCTCAGGTCCAGCTGTGCACCTGCTGAGGGCTCCTGCCACACTGCCACAATCCTGCCACCGCCGAGCCCCCCGCTGCCCACACTGCCCCTGCAGCACAGACCTGTGGCACAGAGCTTCAGTGGTGCATGGAAGCTCCAGAGCTTGGGATGTGCCTGGCTCTGTGCTGTGGGATTGCTCCTACCTGCTCATTCCATGTGGGAGCCCAGCCCAAATCAGCCCCACAGTGCTCTAAGGGCTAGCAGAAGGCATCCACCCCAAGCCCCCCAGCACTCACCATTGTCCCTAGCAGTCGCAGGGGCTGCCTGCAGCTGGGCACACAGGGCCAGGATGCCCAGGAACAAAATGATGGTGGTCTTCATGTTGGTGAATGCCACAGCTATGGATGGAGAGCACGGGTTGGCGGGGTTTATATCTGTGTGGGGCTGGGGAGGGGCCATGCACACAATCTTCGTGTGCCAAAACACTCACTGCTGCTGCATGTCACAGTTGTGCCCGAGGCAGTGACGGCCTGAGAAATGATTTACCTGGCCTTCTCCAGCCCTGGCTGCAACAGGGGGAAGGACCCTCAGCACCCTCATGGGGAAAGGGAAATGAGGCCATGGGCTGGGGTCACCCTACAGCCATGGGGAGCCCAGAACTATCTAGCTGTGACAAGTGATTAGATGAATTTGTGGGATAGGAACCCAGAGGGGGTTGCTCAGGAGGATGTTCCCCTGGGGGCTGCTGTCCTGGCAGTGTGTCACTGCGGTGACACAGAGCTGTGGGTCTGCTGGGCTATGCCCATCCCAGTGACCCAGTGCCTGCCTGTCCCAGTCCTGGCCTGGTGCCTGCATCACGCCACGTCTGCCAGTGGAGCCTCAGGGGACAACTGGCTGGGTCCCCGCGGGCAAGCATGGCCTCAGGGGGAGCAGAACCCGTGGGAAGCCTCCATGAGACACAAGGCTGGGTGCAGCCGTTGCTGAGCACCATTCCTCCGTGGGGACAGGCTGGTGGCTCAGTGCCGACACGTCGCTGGCTGCAGACATGTCTCAGCAGATGGGTGCTGTGGTGGGGTCAGCACTGGGGCTGCCTCTCACCTCTCCATGCTCCCAGACTGGTGAGAGGTGACCCTGGGATGTCCAAGGTTAAAGGTGGGGGGTCGGTCACAGAGAGCCCAAACTGAGCATTTGAAGGGTGCCCATGCCAAGGGTGAGGTGTGCTCCCTGCTCTTGGGGACCCCACGATGGCCACTGATGTGTCTGAGACCCTGCCAAGGAGGACCTCTGCTTCCTGCATCCCATTCCACGCAGACAGGGGCATGGTCAAGGAACTGCAGACCTGCCAGGGGGCTGTTCTGTGGCTCCTCTCATTGTTGAACTGTGGCCATGCAGGCACAGCGAATGGCAAAGGGCACCTGCAGGGGCTGCCAGCAAGTTGGGCAGATGCCACCTGGCTTAGCAGGCAGAGCAGGGGGCTGGCAGGGCTGCAGGAAAGCACAGCCGGGGCTGCCATGGATGGAGGACAAAACCAGGCTTTTTGAGGGGCTGGTGGAAGAGACTTGTCCTGTCTTGGAGCTGGACCCTGGCCTCAGCCGGGGTCCCAATGTGGGGGGTGGACACCAGGGACATGTCCTGCCTGGGAAGTTGTGACAAGGCCACCCTGCCAGCATGCAGGCATCCTTGCTGAGGCCAATGTGACCTCTGTGGCCTCATCCGGGGTTTTACAGCTCAACGATCGTACTTTCCCACTTGGAAATTCCTGTGTGCGTCATCCCTGTTCTGAGCAGCCGAATGCATTTGTTGCTGCCAGAACTTTGTGTCTAAAGCAAAAGGAATCACGAGCAGGAACCAGGGGCTTTGAGAGCAGCCTGGTCACATGTCCCTTTGAGTGACACCTTTGCCCCAGTGTGGCATGTGCCACAGTGCAGTGGTGGCGATGCAGGGGTCTCTCCTGAACAGCCCTGGGGTTTTTTTTTTGGCTGGCGCTGCCCTTGGGCTCTGCGGGGACCTTGCACTCCTCCTGCCCCAGCTGCTGTGTGCCCGGTGGGTGTCACGGCGTGGAGCGGCATCAGCGATAGCCCACGGCAGTGCGAGCCTGGCGTGTCCTCCGCCACTGGGCTGTGGGGAATGGACCCCCTGGTCTGGGCAGCCCCTTCCCCACCTGCACCCACCTCCCTCCCGCAGCTCCTCCCGGCCGGTGCCGGTGCCTCTGGCGGCTCTCCCCGTCTCCTCCCGCCGTGTGTCGCGGCTCGGGGGCCGGTCCCGTCCTGCTCCCGGTGCCGATCCCTGGCGGCGGCCGGCAGAGGAGGCTGTTGCTCCGCCGGAGCGGACCGGGAGCCGGCCCGGGCTCTGCCAGCGCTGCCCCATCCCCGTCCCCGGGGGTGAGCCAGCGTCAGAAGAATGTGGAGCTGCTGGAGTGGGTCCAGAGGAGGCCACGCAGATGCTCTGGAGCCAGGCTGGGGGTGTTCAGCCTGGAGACGAGAAGGCACCGTGGAGATCTTACAGCACGTTCCAGTGCCTAAAAAGGCCCCAGGAGAGCTGGAGAGGGACTTGGGACAAGGGCATGGAGTGACAGAACAAGGGGGAAATGACTTCCCACTGACAGAGGACAGGTTTAGATTAGAGATTAGGAAGGAATTTTTCCCTGTGAGGGCAGTAAGGAACTGGAACAGGCTGTCCAGAGAAGCTGTGGCTGCCTCATCCCTGGAAGTGTTCAAGTCCAAATTGGATGGGGGTTGCAGCAATCTGGTCCAGTGGAAGATGTCCCATGTACTCTAGGACTGCTTGGCCCCGAGCTGGCACCGTGGCTGCTGCTGGGTGCTGACATGAAAGTTCCTGTGTATGGGAGGCAGGGGGCTGGCACCTCATCCCCAGCACGCTGTTGCTAGAGCTGGAGGAGCTGAGGGAGATCAGGCAGGACCACAGCTGTCCCCTAGCTCAGGGTGAGGAGGGTGACCAGCACAGGCAGGGTACTGCCTGCTACAGCCCCACTCAGCCCCACCTTGAGCTGTCCCTCACAATCTGGGGGTTAAACAGCACTGCCTGCCTGAACACCCGCAGGGACTGCTGCTCAATAGCAGCTCTAATAGCCCCTATCCATAATGCAGTGAAGCCAAGACAAGATGCAAGGGTCTAGGCTGGGCTGGTGCTGGCTGCTCACGGCTCTGTGCCACGCATGGCGCCTGGCTGGTGGCACGGCCACGCGTGGCGCCTGGCTGGCTGCGCGGGAAGGCGGCCTCCCAAAATGGGGATTTTATTACAGCCATACATCACAGCGGCGGCCTGATGCGGGCAGACGGCAGTGATTTTTCTTCATGGTTTACAGACAAATGAGGGGAAGGAAAATTGATGTGAACTTTGCTATAGCGAGAGGTCGGGCACGGGCAGGGAGCTGGTTATGGATGAGCCAGGGACTGCTGGGGCTGCCTGTCCCTGGGGCCCCTCCTGGCCCCCTGCTCCAGGCTGGATGGATGGGAGCACTGGCAGCAAAAGGACTGGGAGCATCGTGTCCAGCATGGAGACTGTGCTGCTGCTCCAGAGGGTTGGAAGAACAGGGGCTCCCATCCCTGTGGAGGGATGCCCGGAGCGATGCTCTGCTGCTTAGGTGGACCATGTGAGTAGAATTATTAATTCCAGCATGGTTTGGCCATGCAGTGACATGTAGGCTGCTGTCACTGGCTGCTGGCGAGACCTTTGCTGCTCTTACCACAATTAAAGTTGCCTCCAAATATTACAGTCCTGCCCAGTGTAAGATAACAGCTAATACCCTCCAATAGCAGTTATCAGCTTCTCCATATGGTCCATAAATATTAATACAATTCTAATTAGTTCCTTTAAATACATTGCCTAAATAAAATGTTTCCAGGGCAATAAATCAGGAGCAGGTTGTCTGCTCACCCTGCTCACACCCATTGCACAGGGGCTGATAAGCCCCACGGTTTATCATTAACCCCTCACCTTAGATCAGGGAGAAGAGGATTCCAGATGCAGTTTGTGAGCTGGGAACGCGCTGTAACCCTCATCAATAATTTGTTGATGTATTTCTCCAGGTGCACCTGGTTTGTATTCCCAGTGATTTGCTCAATACCAGGACTGCCCGTGTCTCACCTTGGCAGACAGTGGCTCTGGATTGATGACTCTGTGCTGGTGTGCTCCTCTGGAAGATCTGTTCCAGCTGCAGCAGTGCCACAGGTCCCCCTGGCACAAGGCAGTCCCTGACCTGTGAGGCAGGAGGGTGCCTGGGGGGCTGCTGCTCTGTGCAGACCCTGGCCTTCACCCTCACCTCTGAGTCTTCCTTCTCCTGGGAGGTGGCAGCAGTGACCATCCTCCTCAGAGCTCTCCTGTGAGCTGGAGGAGATGGGATCCCTTCAAAGGTGCTGGGGGGGGTGGGGTGAGTGTGTGCACAAGGTGACATTGCTCACAGTGGTGTAAGGGACACAGAGTGCCAGCTGGGGCACAGCACTTTGAGGGAAGCATGGCATCTGTCCTTCCAACGCTCTGGATTTGGGAGTACCGGAAAAGAACAAATACCAAGCTCATTTGCTTGAGGAGGAATTAATATGGTGTGAAGCCTGTAGTAGATGATTTAGAAAGTGAATTTAAAATCTCAACACAAATAGATTTTTTTATAAGGTCAGAGGAAAGATTAAATGCTACAGACAAGCACAGCACTTGCCATTTCCAGCATCACTTTCACCATAAATATTTTGGGCTGGTGCTGTCCCTGCGCTGCCCACGTGGGTCTGAGGCTGCTCACCATGGCAGTGTTGGATGAGCAGGGATGTCCCCATGGAGGGCAGGATGCCTCACCATCCCCTTCCTTACCAGGTTGCTGCCAGAACCTGGAAGCAGACAGTGATGCTCCATGGTGAGAAGAAGGAGAGGTGTGTGTTAATACTGGAGAAACCAGCCTTAACTGCTCCAGCTTGGGCAGGATATATTCCCAGACCCCTCCAGTATTCCTCAGTGGTGCAGGAGGAATCCAAACTGTGGTGCTCACTGTGTGCCCACTGCCAGTTCCTGGTTCCTCCTCCCAGTGCCTGGCAGTGACCAGGATTGATGGCAAGAGATTTGAAAGGCTCCAAATGTGGAGGTTATAGCACTGAGCCACCCCCATCCATCACTGGCCATTCATTACCAAGTAACACCCTGCACGCTGGGCTGATTTCACACCTTATCTGAACCCAGCAGCTGTGCCCTAAATCCTGAGTGCCGAGACTGTCTGGAGGAATTCGGCTGCCTGTGCTTAAAATTAGTGTTAGCATCTATCATTTCCCTACACCAAATGGCTTTTGTGTCGGCACTTGGCAGCGCTCATCCGTCACCGGGGCTCCAGGCTGCCCAGCACCATGCCCTCTCTGTCACTGTCACAGGACCCCTTGTTGGCAAAATGTCACCCAAAGGACAAGTGCAGCAGCTTGGCCTCTCCTCTCAGCTGGCCTGATGGCACTGCCAGCAGTGAGAGTGCCCTGGCAGGCACCAGCTCTGCTCTCCCCAGCCCCACTGCAGCCAGGCATCTGGCACGGGCACAGCCTGACACGTGTCCTCTGGCAGGGTGGCTCGCTGCCTCAGGTGCCACGATGCCAGCACAGCCACGGGGCCGGGCACCTCTGGCTGCAGTGCCCGCAGCCATTCCCGGTGAGGTGAGTCTCTCCTGCCAGGCTGGTGCTGCCGGAGCTGTCGGCGTGATGAAAAGCCTCCCGCAGCAATGCAGATAACATACAAGCACAGGTCAGGCGAGGCCCCTGTAGCCCATCCATCAGGCGCAGCAGCTACAGGCGCTCCTGGTGCCACCATCTGATGCACGTTATCCGGCACAAATGTGTTTCTTCCCCCAAGGTTAAACGGATGAGTGAGGTTCAGGCGCTGACAGCTCCGCCTGCCCCGCGCCAGCGATAAATGAGCTGCAAGAACCAGAGGGAAAAAAAAAGGTTTGTTTTCTGTCAAATGCTCCTTTTGATGGTGCCGGCACGAGGATGGTGGCAGTGCTGAGATGAGGATGGGACCTGCTCCCGGTATGGCCTCAGGGCAGCCAGCGGTGGCACTGTCACAGCTGTGTTGGGTGACGGGCAAGAGCAAGGGCTTGGTGAGCTGCTGGAGTACTGAGTGATGCTGGCAGCAGGCACTTGGTGTGGCCCCAGCGTGCTGCCGAGCCATGCTGGGACCGGCAGGGATCAGATGGGATGGTGGCAGGCCTAATCCTTCCCAGGGTACCTGCCTGCCTTGGGCACTGCCCCAGAGAGAGTGCCAGGTGGGAGTCCCCCACCATTTGCAGTGTCTCTGCCAGGCTGCTGCTGCCCTGCTCAATGTCACATTTGGAGCCTGTCAACGTGAAAAAAGGTTTGCAGGCGATAAGCGATGGGGCTGCGGCCGCGCTGTGCCGCCCGCGCGTGATTTACTGCGGCATCGCTAACGGAGCGCAGATTTTTCTTAATCTAAATTGAAAACTACTCAAGTAGAAAAATAATTTCATTGCTTCATCCTGAAGGGGCGGGGGGAGAGGGAGGGGAAGAGCTGTGCCAGGGCAGGCAGGGCCACAGCCGCCTGCACCCCCTGCACCACCATTCCCCATGGCCTTGGGCAGCTCCTGTGCTGGGGACATGGGGCAGCTGCTCCAGCTCGGGCAGAAAAACCAGGTTGTGTGTGGTGGGGGCAGTTGTCAGGACTTAGCTCTGGGGTGACAGGACACACCCAGTCCTGGCTGGGATGCAGCCCCCCAGTGCAGGTTGATGCTGGCACAGGTGGGGATGTGCAGCCTCACAGATAGATTGGTAATTTGGAGCACGAGTGAATTCTGGGAGCATTTGCTGAGCTGGATAATAACGTGCCCAGTGAGCTGCATCCCATGCATGCTGCCAAATTAAAGAATTTTTTTTCTCCTTTAATTTAAAAGTCACCGTTGGGAAATTTCCACTGGCCGCAGCAGTGATTTCCCCTAGGCTGCCTTTCTGGAGAAATCTTTAATTTTGATTGTCACACTTTGTGGAGTTTATCTCAGGGAAGTAGAGCCATAAATAAGGTGCTACTTCAGCACCCAGGCTCCAGCTGCACCAGGACAGCGAGTGGCACTGGTGCAGGTGGGGAGCAGAGAGAGCCTGACCACAGACACCCTCTCCCCTTGCACCTTCCTCTTCCCTCCCTCCTCCAGCCCCATCTACCCTTGGCTCCATGCCTGGCTTCTCACAGCCTGATTTCACAGGTCAGCAACCTTTAATTACCCGGGCCTGTCCCCATCCCTCCCACAAAATGATTCCCAGGTTCATGAAAATCTCATTAACCATAATACCACAGTTGGGTTCCCATGCTGGCACTGGACCCCTCCAGCTCCTGCAGTGCTGCAGGTTCAGCCAGGGCTGTGCCCTGGCATCCAGCACCACGGGACCCCAGGACCAGGCATGCAGGGATCCTGGTCAGGAGCTGTGCCAGGCTCTCAGGGTGGGAAAATGGCACTGGAGAGGGAGGGCACAGGCTGTGTTTTGCTCCATGGTTACACCTTCACAGCCCCAGCTCAGCTGGTCACGGTGCTGTGGGGCTGGAACGGTGTCACGGTCAGACCGGGCAGGTGGCAGCTTCCAGGGCTTCTCCAGCACCTGCGGTCCCTCCAGCTCTGGGGATCCAGCACACAGCCCTGACAAGGGGCCTGTCCTCTCCCTCCTGGGGCTTGGGGAGGGCATCCCCCAGCAGCTTTCAAGCAATTAAAAAGTGGGAAGGGATTCAGGCAGCTCCCTTCGGCGCGGAGCCGGAACAGCAGTGCTGGGCGAGCTCAGTAAAGGTTACACCATTTGCATTTTACCCTTCAGTAATTCCAACACTTACGGGTGCAATTAAGCGGCAGCCTGGTGTTATGAAGCTATCAGGGCGGAGAGATCTGAATCCCAACGATCTCCGTGTGCGTGCCTGTCCCAGACTGTTCCATCTGTCTGCGGTGACACCGCGGCGATCCCGGCGGGTCACAGGGATTGATTTGATTCCATCAGGTGCCCGTTGTTCCCTTGCTGGTGGCTCAGCCCTGTCCAGGTACCTGGTTTGATACTTGTGGAGGGTGAGCTCAGGCACCACGGAGGGAAGTGAGTGTTGGGATGGTGGAGCAGGTCCAGGCTTGTGCCATACTCGTCACCACAATCAAGCATCCGATCTGATGGTACCCTCCAAAGAACAGCCCTTGGCCTGCTTTGTTTTATGTATGACCCTGATGCTGTAGAGCTGGATGGACCTAGATGTCTGTCCCAGTGCCAGTGGCACATCTCTCCTGTGAAACCTGTCTCTCCTCAATGTCTGGTGGCCCCTACCCTCTGTGGGAGGACAGGGGCTCTGTGGCCATTCTCCTTTCCTGCTTCAGGGGGACAGCAGGTTGGGAAAACCGCTGCCTTCCACTTTAAGCATCATCCCAGCTTAATTCGATGGTTTTGAGTCCCGGCTCATGATTTCTGCAGCAATTTGGGCTGAGATTTCTCTCTTTCCCTCCATTATCCACTCTGATTAACTCAGCTGGCCCTGTCAGCTCCCATTCCGGTGTGGGGAGCCCTGTGAGAGCCTGTTAAAATGCATGAGCCTGTGGCAGCCGCTGCACTGCCCAGCGAGGCTGAACCGAGGGAAGGGGCTGCAGGCAGCAGGGCTGTGGTGGGAAGCTGGGGGCTGTGGGGGTCCAGGGACAGGGTTCAGGTGCTGTGGAGATGCCAGTGTCCCCCTCTGTCAGCATAGGGGTGTCCTGGCAGGAGCTGAGGTGCGGGGGGACCCTGTGGGATGCAAGACTCAGTCACCTCCACATGCCAGGCTGTTGGGCGGCTGAATCTTCCCCCATGCAAAGGCTCATTTCCCATTCCAGCTCTGACTTGTTCCCTTTTTCTCATTTTAATAAAGACGAAAGCATCCAGAAACGCGGCTGCACCCGCCAAAGAGCGAGATCTGACATAATTAAAAAGTGGCTTCAATCAGGCTGTTTTCCTAATGGTTTGTCATATCAGCCCGCACGGCCCTGCACCCCCTGTGCTCCCAACCCCCTGAGGCATCATTTACATTTCTTAATAACCCCTCATTAATATTCATGACGTGGGGAGGGTAATAACGGCTGAGTGCACACCACTAATTCAATTTCAGCGAGCCTCAGTGTGTTTAGTTAATCACCGGGGGACCTGGGTTACTCAGTACAATTATTTATTCGGAATTAGATCTCGAGGCATCTGGGTTGAAACCTGAACTCGGAATAAAATTAAACCAGGATTCTCCTCCTCTCCTCCTCCTCCCACCTCCGCTCCCATCCATGGTTCTGAGCATCCCCTGCAGCCCTGCTTTGCTGGGATAAGGAAATGGGGTTTCTATGCTGTGACCCTTGCAGTGGCTGGGGCTTCTCCTCATCTGTGGCTGCTGCTGGGTCCTGGCTCCTCTTTCCTGTGCCCACCCAGGGAAAAGTGTCAGGAAAGGCCTGGGGACATTGTCAGCCCCGAGGGTGGCAGCCCTTCCCCTGTGGAAGGTGGGTGCCTGGGAACAGGAAGCCAGGATTTCTGGAGTCCTTGTTCTCCCGACCAAGCCAAGTCCCAGGGTTTGCTCCTGCCTATCCAGAGCCTTCAGCCCCTTACCCAGCTTTGCTGCACGTTCCACCTGGGAGAGGCTGGTGCCAGCCCCATGCAGCACCCACCATCCAGGGCAGCTGCTCGTCTCCATCCTTCATTTATTTCCTTGTGAGCTTTTTTAATACTCTGATTTTGCTCCTGGTTTCACTTTTTAATTCAATATTTCGTCCCTGTGCTCCAACTCACCTTATTGGATAAAATTTCCGTTATTGAATCCTGCCCTGTAGGACTGGATGAGAATTGGGTTTCCCAGACAGCAGTGCAGTGCCTCGGTTCCTCAAATTCATGCTTTTGTTTTTTTGAGTGTTCCCCCTGGCCTTTGAGTCCTGTCAGGGAGGTGAATTGAACATTTTCTATCCCTTTGTTTAACAAAAAGCTCGAGGTGAAGGTGCTGGCCTCACTCGCTGAGCTCAGGTTGGGGCTCTTGCCATCACTGAAGATTTTTGCCTTCCCCCAGCTCCTCCCAGAGCTGTTCCACTCAGCGGGAATGAGGTGGAGGGGAAACCTCGTGGCAGGAACAGGAATATTCTGTGTGTCCGTGGATGGTCAGTTCTTGTCCCACGGCTCTGTGTGTGTTCTCCACCTGCTTGTTTGGTTATCCCTGGATAGGGGTCAAGCTTCCCAGTAGCTGCATCCTGTTCCCAGAATGTGCCAGTACCCCTGGAGGGTCTCCAGATGTGGTGGTTTCACAGCTGGGGAATTATGTGAACACTCAATACCCCAAAGCCAGATAAGCTAATAATTATCTTCTATTTATCTCATCTTTAACATGCAGATTTGTTGAGTTAATTTTCCCATGACCGATCTCCTATATTTTCTTGGAACAATGGGGGATGTGAGGGACTCCTTCAAAAACATTATATATTTTTTTAATTTTCTGAGATTTCTCAAGCCAGACTCCTGCTGAGATAACTGCGTAATAGCTGCAATCATTATGAAACATTATTTTAGCTCAAAACTGTTTTTTAAAGCATAGTTGAAATAAATTCAGTAGGATTTTGGCCGAGTTGCCTCTCTCCTAATTACTCTTATTTGTTAAACTGAGAAATGCCTCAGTCTGTCTGGGGTTCTGCATCTTGTGGAATTACAGAGCGATTTGTCACGACCTCAGCATACAGGGGCTGTCACGTCGCTGCTGCCGCTCTCAGAGCCCGGTTATTGGGCTGTTCTCAAGGTGACAGCGGTTAATGACACCGGGTATAAATAGAAATGTGTTGTCAATAAACGCTGGCAGCAGCCGCCCGCATTCCCGAGCGCGGCTCAGCCCGGGGAGCGTTTTTAGAAGGTTATGGGAAATGTGTCACGAGAAAACGCCGCTCCTCGCTGTCCCCGGGGGTGGCTGCAGGGGGGCTCTGCTGGCTGTCGCTTCCCCCGCGGGTGACAGCAGCGCCCGGCTCCCGGCGGGGACGGGACCCCCGCTCCCCCCTTCGCCCGTGGAACCGCCTGCTCGGGCCAAGGAGGGTTCTCCCCTCACCGGGGAGGGGTCTCGTCCTCTCCCTGCCCTGTGGCACCGGGGGACAGGCGGGAGTCCCCGAGCCCTGCCCTGGGACCCCCGAGCTGTTGGGTGGCCCCGCCGGGGCTCGCACCGTGGGGTGGGGGTCGCCCCGCTCCGCTCCCGTTCGCGACAGCCCCGCGCTGCTTTACGATAGCGTGGCGCTTCCCGCCTCTCCCTTTCCGGCAAGGCCCCCTCGCGTCGCTTTCCGGCAGTGTGGCATCTCGCCACCCGTCCTCCGCTGCCTGCCTTACGGCAGGTGTCGCGCGACCCCGCTGGTTTGCGACAGGTTCCCGGTGGCGGGGCCCGGTGGGTGCGATGGACGTGGGGGAGCTGCTCAGCTACCAGGTGAACTCGGGAGGTTGGGCCATACTGGGGGTGTCGCGGTCTCCTGCGCTCCGGCCACCGGCGCGGAGGTCCTCTCGTCCGTGGCCCCGCTGCGGTGGCAGCGAAGCTGCTTCAGCTCCGGTGCGGCCGCGGGCCTGGGGCGGCCGCCGTGCGGGGCCTGCCCGGCCGCACTCGGTGCGCTCGCACGGGGTCTGGTTAAAGTGTCGCTGAATTCTGGGGGTCTCTCCCGCTCTTCGGAACAGCGGTGCCCGGTGGGACCCGGTTACCGGGGGTTTTGCCGGTGTCGTTTCGGGCACAGATGGGCAGATTTGTGCCCGCCTGTGCCTGGAGCGAAGCCTGAGCTCGTTCCATAGCTGTTCTAGCATGTCTTTTTCTCCCTATTTTATGACAAAACCCATTTAATTTCACGTTTAACAAAATATTTTTTAAAAGTTTTCCTTATAAGAAAACTCCTTACTTCCTTTGCCCTGCGGTCATTGATTGCTCGTTGTGTGCAGGTATCGAGTGCGTTGATTTATTGTCCCAGGAGCAGATTTCAGGTGTTCCCTGTGAAACAGGGAATACGAGTGTGAACTGCAATGACATTTTGATATCTTGGCTGGGATAGTGTTGGGCTTTACTTCAGTTCCCAGCCCGGCATGCAGCCATGGGGCTTCCTTGGATGAGGAAAACACCCTGAGACATTTTCAGGCGTGTGAGTGTGGCCAGGTCTGCTCCTGAGCCACAGAATTCCTTGGGGAGCTCAGTGCCATCCTGGTGTGCCTCATTCTGTGGGGCACAGAGGTGAAGGGAGGGTCTTGCTGTTCACCCCATGTTTGTGCTGTGAGAATCTGTTGTTTGGAGATGCTCAGGGAAATAGGGAAAGTTGCTATGGGTTTGAGAAGTTTCTCAGCAGCTTTCCCAAGTGTCTGGGGCATGGCTGTGGGAGGAGTCTGTCTTTGAGAGCTCCACTAGATTCCTCCTTGCTCTGTCTCAAGCATCCTTCCACATCCTGCTGCATTCAACAGCAGAGCCTTGCTGGTCTGAGATCTACTCCACTTCTGTATTTCTCTATCTTTTTAAAATGTGATTTTTCAACATCAAATTAGAATTTTCATTTCTTACATTCCTTTGATTCTTTTGCCTTCTCCACCCCATCTGGGGGTTGGTAATGTCATCCCTTACATGTCTGGGATGCAGGTTAAGGCACAGAGAGGTTAACCTGAATGAACTTTGACATTTTTTTTACCCAAGTTCCAGTTTGGGGTTTTGTTAGTTGGTTTTTCTCTTCCTCTCAAAATGTCAACACCCCAGGATTCCCTCCACTCTGGAGGGAAGTGTCCATCCACTTTACTTTGCTCACTTGAATTTTATACAGCTTTCCCTTGGATGAGCTTTCAACGCGGCAAGGGGGTGATTGCTTGTGACAGCGGGAACTGTATTCTGTTGAGGTAAAGAAACGCTGCTTAGCTGCAGGATATCGAAATTTTAATTTAATTTCTTGCTGCTGAAATCATTCTTAGCTGCAGGGAAAAGCATTCTGCAGTTTTCAGCCAATTGCTGAAATAGTTCCTGAAGGATTTGTCTTGGCTCTTGCTCTCCTGGGCTCTCACCTGAATGCAGGTGGTTCTTGTGTCACTAGCTGAGGTGATGCTTTAGTGAGCATTGGAAGTCAGTGGTGCTGAATTCAGACCTCCAGAACTGGGTACAATGGTGAATACAGGTGAAAAATGTGGAGGAGCAGAAGGCAGGTAAATAGCTCTGGTTCTGAGAAAATGAGCTTCCCTTTTGTGAGGGCATTTTTGGCTGAGAGGTGGGGAAAATTAGTTGGAAATAGCAGATTTCACTGCCTCTCATCCTTTGGGTCAAACTCTGCCTTTGGAGAGGGTGGCCTGAAGAAGATAGCCAGGGGAGGGTGGCTTTGGAGCTCACCCAGCAGCTCCTGGCCCACTCCAGCCCTGGATTTTGAAGCTTCCATGCTCTGGGCTGAGCTTGGGCTGTTTCAAGGTCTCCTTGGTTGTCCTTGTTGCAGGGGTGGTACTGGCTGTCAGGTAGGTGGTGTGGTGCCTTAGCTCTCTGATTTTAATCTCTTGCTGCAAATGAGTTGGTCTTCTCAACCTCCCTCAGCACAACCCAAAATAATTACTTTCCTCTTACACTGTTTTGAATTTTCTCCTCTAAATGTGTAATCTGTGCCCTTGCTTCAGCAAGAAGATGTTCTCCCTTGGAGCCAATCTTGGCGTGGAAGACTGCAGGCACCATGCCACCAATTCAGCACCAAGTGTCTGCCAGAACAGGAAAAGAAACCTCTTGTAACAAAAAATACAATTAAACAGCACCTGGCCGTTTATACAAAGCTCAGGAATCCATAAACTTTACATGTTGCTGCAAAACAGTTGCAGATGGTCTAAAGTGATGATTAAATATTGCTGCTGTTTGCCCAGATCCTCCGTGTTTGGTCTCTGATTACAGAGGGTAATTAAGAGGACAAAGCCAACTCTGGGGCTATTCCGAGTCCTCTTTCAGTTGTCTTGGGAGGGAATAGGGGAGATTATTTGAATTCTCATTAAAGGCAGATTTCATCACCGTGAGTGATCATTACAAACTGTTAATTTTTTGATGGAATGTCAGTAAAATCAAACAGCAGAAGAAGCAATAACTAACAGGGTGAGATCTGACTTCACTGCGCTGGGCGATCTTCCTGTTGTCTGTCAGGGTTTTAGTGTGGTGCGTATGGGGATGGATCTCCGTGTGTCCATGGGGGCACAGCATCATTTCTGCTACTGGGACAGATAATTTGCTGTGAGTTTCCAAAGTAATGGATCCATCTGATGGTAGGGGCAGCTCAGCTGAGCTGGTTGTTGACTACTTACAACATTATTACTCTAGGAGCTCCGAGCCGACATTGGCTCAGCTGTCTGCCTTATCCCTTGGCTGTGCTCCTGGGAGTACAGCCCCACTCTGTCAGAGCGGTCTTGGTGCTCTCACAGTGTGGCAGGTGAATCTCTAGTTTACTTCCCAATGCATTTGGGAATGTCTTTGACCACCAAACTAGAGGGTGTCAAGAAAGATCCCCGTCCTGCACCTCCCTGATGTGCTCCTTGGCTGGTTAATAAGGGACAGCACAGGGGTTCATTCCTTCTGGAATTAATAATCCATATCCATGTGGGTACAGTGTGCACCTGCCATTGCATTTGCCTCAGTTTGTGTGATTTTGGAGCTTTTGGGTCTCTGAGATTTCTGATTTTCCTGGGGTATCAGTTCCAGTTTTTAGTGCTCAGATCCTGCACCATTTAGAAGTGCTGTGTTCACGCCTCAGGAAGAAAAATCATGGAAAAGTGAGATTGATAGTAGCCTGGTTTATCACAAACATTGGAAACAAAATTAGGAAGTCATTGAAGATTCCTCTGGAGATTAGGATCCCAAACTGACATCTGCTGTGCTGCTTTCTGAGTGGCTCTTTGGAGCAGGCTGGGAGGTGGGCACAGAAGAAGCTGCATCATTTATGAAGATTTATTTCAGATTTCATTAACAAAAAAATTCTGATCCCCACAGTAACGAGGTTACTTACAAAACAGATACGTCAGTAATATGAAACTCCTGAGTATTTCTTGAGTAATATGAAACTACTGAGATCCCTCTAAACCTTCCTCATGTTTAGCGAAGGCTGAAGCAATCAGGATTCTGAGAAATGTGTGTTCTGATTTTGTGGGGTACTTAACCCTGATATTAATGTGCAATCAGTGCTCCGAAGAATCCCAGGGGTGCTGGCAGATTATTGTGCTTTGATTTAGGACATTGTTTCCCTGTCCCTCGTGGTACACGTGTGGGTGCTGCTCCTGCTGCCCACACTGAGGGCAGGCTTGGTCTTACCTGTGTCAGGTGTGTCTGGGGAAAATACCCAAAGGCTGGGCCCCAGGGAGTGTCAGCTCAGGGTATGTCAGCTAACAGACACAACCAGTACAGGAGGACTGCAAGAGAAAGGGAAAGATAATTCTCCCCTTCCCAATTACCAGCTTCTGTTTACTTTATCATATTTTATAAACAGTAGCTTTTTTTAAACCCTTTTGTATTCATTGGTTTTTGTGTGGTGCTATCAGTGTTAGATTTAAATGAGAATGCCTACTGAATAAATTACTGTGAATGCCCTGCATTCAACAGGAACAGAATTAGGCTTAGCTAACAAAACAATTGAAAAATGCTTTTCTTGTGCATTTTCTAATGAATTCCAACTTCTTGCCAGATTCACCTTAGCACAACTAAGTAAAAAAACCCACATTTTGTTTATCAAATGATTAACTTTCTCTTTGCTACCAGAAAGGCAGAATTTGTGCAGATGTCTGTGAAGCTGTGGAATTGGTTAAATAAATGTGTTTGGACACGATCTGTATGTTTGCTGAGCGAAATGCACCAGGCTTGGTGCAGCAACCTATGGGCTTAATTCTTGCTGGTTGGTAACAGTCCTTTGCAAAACACAAATGCAAACCCAAGATGAAAATCAATGAACAGAAACTAATGCCTGCCTTAAATCAGTTGTTCATGACTGTGCATCTCTTGTGGAATGAGCAGGACCCAGGTGTTCCACTCGGGCCGTGGTTTCCTGGCTTTAATAAGTGCTGGTTGGGAACGGCAGTGTTCTTAGCAAGGTTTTGCATATCATCAATAAGGAGAGGCAAAGCCTTAATGCCTGCTTAATAGCGTTTGCCCGGAATTCAATTACTGCCTATTGCCAGGCTGCTGGCAGCGTTAATGATCGCACGCGGGGCACTTCCATGATTTATCATAATGATTCTGCTATGTGTTAGAGACGCCTCTCCCAGCAATGCATAAATACAAAAAAAGGGTAAAATAATTGAGATGGAAGCAAGGGTGTAAATTCTGATCTTGAGGATTGTGTACTCAGAGGAAATGGGGAGAGGTTAATGATGGAGTTTTAATTTAGGTTTTGTTCTGGGATGTAGTCCCTTCCCATGGCGCATTACTTTGCATCTGACAGACCCCCAGCTTCCTTAGCCTCTAATTGCACCTCAGGGTTGCCAGGGGCTTTGGTCCTTTTTAATGTTTAGAAATAAGAGTGAGGAATGAGATTCCAATTCCAAATTAGGAACATCCATAGCAAATCTTGTTGAGATTTCGATGTAAATTTTGGGATTTATGTCACTAATTGCTGTTTCTGTGTTTGTGACATTAATCTGTCAAAGATGGTTTAGGATGAGTAGGGTATTACCAAGGAGTGAATGGAAGGACATAGGAAGGGCAGTGCTCTTTGTGACATCAAGGACATTGAGAGAGGAGTATGGATTTACTGAAGATTTTCCTTGGATGATGTAATTTAGAGCAGCACCTTTTCCTTATTCTTTTTATGGGGTTGCTGGTTGCACAGGGAGTGTTTGAATTATTAGTTGTTGTCAACGACACGTTTGTTTCCAAACGGATCTATGTTAAATTATATTTTAATGTACCTAGAAGATAAGTAATAGGAATCTGCTTAAAAAAAAAAAACCCAATCCACAAAACCCTCCAAGCAAATAAATTTTTCATTTCACAGAATCTCTGGGTATGCTTCCACGTCATGGCTATTGAATTATGAGCTGAGTAACTGCTTTAAAGGTGCATGGAGGCACTTTAGAAGGGTTTTAAGTCAGGAATGTACCATCCGTAATGGAAATGGCAGGGAAGATATAGGGAGAAAGGAGACAGATAACAGAGCTTGAACAGGTCTGCCTGGGAGCGAACAGATACAGCTCTGATTTGTGCTAATGTGTTGTCTGGGAAACTTGATTCTGCATCTTCCCTAAAGTGGTGACAAGGTGGTAACCCTGAAAACAAGGTGATCCTAGCCAGCCTGCTGTCTCGCCTGCTTCTTAACTATAATTAACTCCTCATGTGCTTTTTGGGGCTGAGTGGGGGGGACTTTTATTTTTTTACATCTCCTGAAAGCAGCATTTTCTCCAGAGCATCTTGTCATTGGTACTAGGCTGTGCCACTGGTGCAGCTCGTGGCAGAACTGGAACCACAGCTGGATTCCCTTATGAGCCTGCAAGGTTTATTACCCTCTGCAACCCACAAGTTCCTAACCTGCCAGGGAGCTGGAAATTCCCGTCTTGATGCTCACACTAGTGCCAGACCTGGTGGGAGAATGGCACTGTCACTTATTTCCTCTGCACCTTTCTTTGGATCAAGCAGGAGAAGGATCCCAGTCTCAGGTAAAAGCAGGACCTGTGTTCATGGAAGCCTGATGTGACTTTTGCCATTTTAGACAAAGGGTCTCACAGAGCAGAAGAGTAGGGGCTGCCTGCCAGGTGGTGTTTTATAAATTAAGATGGATGCATGTTAGACCTAATGAGGTTACAAAATCACCTACCAGGTGATTTGAGCAGTAATGTAAAGTAAAGGTATTTTTGTTATTATTTTATTATTCTTGATACATACACTCCTTTTAAATAGCAAAGAATTAACTTTGTTTTGCTATAGTTATAGAGCATGGAGTACTCTTGTTTCAGCTTGGTCGTCCTTCAAAAATGTGAGAGACCAAATTTAATGTCCTTGTAGTTTTTGAGGGGAAAGTTTTTCCTTCTATTGCAAATGCTTTTATCCCTTTCTGCCTGAATGCAAACATGGGATTAGGATTAATGGACTTCTTGTCCTTGGCAAATTACCTTTAATTCTGACAATCAACTAGAAATAGTGGAATGAAATAGTAGGTTGTTCCAAGCAAACTATGATGGTTTGGGCTCTGTTTAATCCAGTGTCAAGCCCCTGCAGAGCTGCAGCAAGCTGCAGTCCTCCTTGTCCTGCCTCCACTGAGTTGGGCTGATTCTGCTTTTACTTGTCAGCAAACTTCAGACAGAAAGATGGGGGTGAAATGAGATGAACACAGGAATTCAATATAATCTTGTACACATTGCAGGTAAAAAATTATCTTTCCCTGCTGTCTGCTGAGCATATCAGTCTGCTGGCTGTGAAATGTGGGGTTGTCTCAGCTGAGTCAGCAGGTTGGGGTTCCTTGATGGGCAGCTGTGCCCCACTGAGCAGGGCTGTTCAGCCACTCCTTGTCTGTGCACTCCTTGTCCTTGCTGTCTATGAAGATATTTCCCTGTGAATTGTGTTCATAGATCAAAGAAGGTAGGATGTTGACACAGCTCTTGGCAGAGGCATTCATCTACTCATGTGATGTTCCACTTCACTAAATTAATTTCCTTTCCAGTTTTCAGAGTTGTTAAGTGTCGTGTAAGCAAATCTTTTAAACAACTTGTAAGAATTTCTTTGGTATGGCTTGTAATATTGGTATTCTGGTTTGCAAGGGTCACAAAACACTTGTATTCATTCACCTTTTATTTCTCTGACTTCAGCCTAACAGAGGGACAAAAAGACCCCGCGATGAAGAGGAAGAGGAAATCAAAGCACGTCGGAAACAAGCCAGTGCCCGGGAGCATGGTCGTCATAGGGAAGAGGAGTCTGCTGCCCTGGAGGAAACTGATGATGAGAAGAAGAAACTCCTTCAGATAATTGAGAGAGATGGAGAAGAGGAAGACGAGGAAGTAAGTCCTCTGGAAAAGGAGAGGCAGTGGAAATAACCAAACACCAAACCCCTTCTCTGTGATTTCCATTTCTTACCATGTAGGTGGTGAGACTTAACGTGATCTTCCTGTGCTTGTACAGCTTCAGTTTGTGGGTTTGCTTTCCTGCCCTGTGGGGTGCTCATTAATTTCATATTTCTCAAATTTATCAGCTGAAGATTCAAATCGGGGGCAAAAGCGAGAGGGCTTTCAAGTCTGATCTCTGTTTGGTCTGAGAATACCCAAATCACCTTCTAAAGTATATTTTTAGGAAACAGTTTCTATGTTCTAACCAATTTCCTGATGATTGTTTTCATCAGTACCCCCAACCATGCAGTTTCTCCCCCTCTTTGTAGCTGTGCAGCAGCAGCAGCAAATAAACAAACATTCTTCTGTACAAGAAAGGTCTTGGGTCAGAGGAGGGGGGTGGCAGCTGTCAAGGGTAAATGATTTCAAGCCTTGGAGACAGAAATCCAATGCTGCATTGGCCTTTCTGCCAAGGGCCAGGGAAAAGATCACTTTATAAATGTGACACATGGATTGGTATAAATCTAGAAGATACTTGCTTCCTGCTGCCCATGTCCTGTTTGATAAAAAAAACCAAGTGATGTTCACCACTACAGAATCATGTAGCTTTGTAAAATATCATTGTCCTTTGTATACAGCATTGCCAACATCTGTCTTTGAGAATCTCCCTCGTGTTTTTGATGTTGAGCTATTGCCATGACAGTTGTGGCTGATAGCAGAGGAAGATAATGCAGGATTTCTGTAGCATTTCAGCTCCAGGGAGGATGGATCGAGAGAAGAATTCTCCTGACTGGCTAGAGTCTTACGGATTCCTGCAGTGTGCCAGTCCCTCATCTTTGTCAAGTGGAGTCCTCCCAGCCAGACATTTTAAAAGCTGAAAGTCCAGTCTTTCTTTAGAACTCAAATATTTTGTTTATTACTTTGGACTGCAGTTAATATAAGTTCCATTAAAATGTGCTTTGTCCCAGTAAATTTGATGGGAAGAAGCTAATCTGTAGGACACTGCAATACTGAATGCAAATTCAATACAAGATATAAAGCAGATCCTAATGGAGATATTGTGGTGATATGTGTTAGAGGAAGCAAAGAATTAAAGGGAATGCAGAGCAAAGCAGTGTCAGCATGTGTGGGTTGAAATCCCACTGCAAGAAGAATGTGCTTTGGGCACTGTAGTATTGATTGGCTGAATGGGGTGGTGACATGAGGGGGATGGCAATGAGACAGGATGGGCAAAGGAACGAAGGAAATCCAATAATAACTGAAGGTTGGGGCTGGTGTTGTTACTGTAATGGAGTTTGCTGAAGAAATGGAGGTTTTCTCTCTCATACCAGATTGCTGCTTAGAGTCACTGACCAAAGAATCTGCAACACCAGCAGCACCTCTTGACTTAATACTGAGCAGGGGACACGGACAAAACTTGGTTTAAGATGGGAGGGTGTCTTTTTTTTGTTTTGAGAGCTTCTCCTAAATAGTGGTTGTAAAACAGTCAAACAGAGGAGAGGGAAGAGGTTACACAGAGAAATCTATATCATCAATTTTTTAATAAAAGAAGTGCATTAAAATCATAAACTAAGGAAAATGTTTGTAGGTGTTAGAGAGGCAGCTGAGGTTGCATTGCTGCTGTACAGTAAATATACAACTCCAGCTGAGAAACACCTTCAGAGCATTTACAAAATAAAGAGAAAATACTAGACTAGAATATTGATTTATTTCTTTCTTTAGGAAAAGGTTTTAAGATAGCAGTGAAAGCTTATCCAAGTGAGGAAAATGTGGAAGAACATAAATTCAGGGCAGTTAAATGTAGACTTACAAAAAGCAATAGCACAAGAGACTTCTGCAGAGAAGCTCTCCATGGGCAGAGGCTGTCAGTGCAGGGTTGCTCTATGTCAGAAGCAAAAAAGCATCAATATGCACTGGTGGTGCTATATAATAGCACCATATATAATAACAGTTATAACAGGTGTAAAAGAGCAGCTCGAGGTCTGAGCTGGAGTGGGTAGTGATGGTGTGTGAGGTGTTTGGCAGCTCTCTGCAGTGAGATTCCAGAGCTGGCTGGAATTCCGAGGGCCCTGGGCCTGGCTGCAATCCCACCACATTGCTGATACTTCTCCAGCCATCCAAAGCTCACTTGTCTGCCTTTTCTGATTTGGTCAGGAGGAACCTTTGGATGAAAGTTCAGTGAAGAAGATGATTCTTACCTTTGAGAAGAGATCCTACAAAAACCAGGAGCTGAGGATCAAGTTTCCTGATAATCCAGAGAAGTAAGACTATGCTTAACTTTTTTTCCTTTGATTTTAGGTGTAAGCCTAAATCAATTGCTGGAATATAGAGATGTTTTCAGTTACATAAGGCTTATGTAACACCAGTTATTGCCTTGTAGTTCTTCTAAATATTATTTGAAACTGACTTTGTTAATTAAAAATGGCTTTGTTGAGACTCTGGTGGGGCCAATATATGGCTGGCAGCACAAAAACCGTCATAAGCAATAATTAAAGGTTTCATCTCATCATTTGTTGTGAAGGTATGTGCTTGCATACCAGCCAGAGGTCTGTGTGGGGAGGAAATAATTTTGTGTTACTCAGTGCTGTGGTGAGCAGAATGGCTGGATGGGTGCAGAAAGCCAGATGTGGTGTTCATGCTCTAGAAGCCTCTTCCTCCCTTCAAGGTGTTCTGTTATTCACATTAAAGGGATTTCTTCCTACACTTCAATACCATTATTTTTTGTCTAGTTTGCTGTCCTTTCCCTTACCCAGATAATTTTTATGGACCTCATTCAACCCATATACTAATATGTGCTAGCTAGGGAAGGTGCAGCACTCTGCAGAATTTATTTTATAAGCAGGTTTTTTCATGTGTGGCTGCAGCATCTTGATTTTAATTTTTTCTTGAAATTCTAGAACTGAATTACAGAATTGGAACAAATCTGCTTATTTACTCTATGTAAGTTATACAGTAAAAATGTTTATGCTGCTGCAAGATTAAACTTCAAGGGGCAGGTGTAGTACAGGGCGGATAGAAATGCTGGTGCCATGTGCACCTGGGATGACAAGTCCTGCCTGGTGTCTCCTGGAAGGTAGTGGTCTCTTCTTGCCTTTTTATGACCCTTTTTTGTCTTGCCTCAGGTTTATGGAGTCAGAGCTGGATTTAAATGACATCATTCAGGAAATGCATGTGATCGCGACGATGCCCGGCCTGTATCACCTGCTGGTGGAGCTGAATGCTGTGCAGTCTCTGCTTGGGCTGCTGGGACATGACAATACAGATATCCTTCAGCTGTTAAAGCAGCTCTCATGGGAGAGGCTTTCTACTGACTTTTCTGTAATCTCTCATATCCTCTTTCCCAGGCTCCTGTAGATGTTTTTCTCCTCTTCCCACCACATTGAATTTATGTGTTGTTTTTTTTTGTTTTTTCCCAAGGAAAGCCCTCTTTGTTCAAGTAATATTGATTCTGAATTTTTTTCAGTGTTGTTATTTTCCTTTCTTGTTTTATGACCCTTTCATCTAGTTTTGTGTGGCAGTGTTAGAGTGTGAGCAGATGAGCAGCAGAGAAGAAGTGACGGCCTGGGTTTAGCCACGATAATCTCAGACTGTGCAAACTTTGTTTTACCCCTTCTTGCTGAGCTGAGCTGTCAGTCTGTCAGCTGTTGGTCATGGATTAGCTCACCACATGCTTCACTTTAGTTTGTAAATGTGCCCTCTTCATGTGCCCATACCTTTAGTTTGGTGTGCACAGAGCTCAAGGCTACAGGTGGCCCCTCTGGTTAAGTACATATCCAGAGACAATTCCATTTCCATGCTCAGTGGGGTCCAGTGTCACTGACCCTGATCCCTCTGTACACCTGTACACCTGGTTCTTGTACCTCTGAAGCTCTGAGGGCATCTGGCAAAGAGTTTCCCATTTGGTAATGTTGATCAAAAACAGTGCCATTTTTTGAGTATCCTGGTGCCTTGATGCTTAGCTGTCAGCTGGGAACTGGCACTATGCCCAGCTCCCCACTGTGCAGCCTGTAAAAACAGACCTCAGCCCACTTTGCTTGTAAAATATTCTACAGCAGATTAATTTGAAAATTTGTTACATGATTTAGGAGATTGTGTGTCTGTGTCCTGAAAATATCAGTGAGTGGAGAGAGCAGTGAAGCCCCATGGAAAGGGCACTGGATGTTGACTTGGGACTCAGGCAGTCCTTTTTCCATTTTTATTGATCCATGGCCTTAGGAAGGTAATTTATTCTTTGCTTCTTTATGTATAAAACAGGAGATAACACTTACCAGCTTTCCTGAGGTGTTTTGGAATATACAATGTGAAAAGGCCTGTTAGTGCTGCATGTTGTAGTCTGATGCACAGATCTTGGTTTTCTTTTTTAGCACTTTTCTTTATAGCACCTTCTATTGAGAATTCATAATTCATTCTTTCTAAATGGGTGCAGTGATCAGAAGCTAAAACCAAAACATAAATATTTTATTGCATGCCAATTCATATTAGAGAGCACTGCTTATGTGTTTGGGTATTTTGACTTGCATTGGGTAGAACCTTGATGTGGTGAATGCTGTTCCCTGCAAAACAGTAAAGCCCACAGCTTCCCTTATCCAAGATCTGCGAGGAAATGGCTCTCAAATAACTGTTAACAATTTATGTTGTACAGGGAGAAGCTCCTCCCATGCAAATCCAATTTCGTGGTTACTGTAGTTTAATTATTTATTTTATACCAGACACCACAGACTTGTTTGTACTGTGCTCTTTTATACTGAATTTCTCATTCATAGGGAAAAAAGGAACAGTGGGAATATTGACTGGGATAGCAGAGCTATTTTCCAGACGAAGCGCGCCAGGGTACAGCTTGCTTTGTCCTGTCAGCCATGGAAAGCTTTGTGCTGGGGTCACTGCTGCTGTCAAAGACTTGTCAGAGTTTCCACAGCGAACTCTTTTTATTTGGTTTGCAACTTGCCTGTCACTGAGTTTACAGGTAGGAATTTGGCCTGAGAACTGCAGTTTTGGGAAAAGTATATTTCTTGTTATAAAACTGCTGAAGTGTTTTGAGCTCCATTGGAAGCAGAGACTGCTGCTGCTCACATACAGGGTAGAAGCACTATTAAAGTGAAGCATCTAGACATAAAACTGAATTGATACAGCTCAGGTTTTCTAATGATATTTTGTTAAAACAAATGGGAAAATATTTTTTAAAATGAGTTCTTCAAGGAGAGAACTAAACAAATGGCTCTTCAGATGTGATTTAAATGTGGTGTCTTGAGGGACTAATGCAAGGAGACAAAAGCAATGTCCAGGGGGAACAAATAATCTGCTGAATGATTCATACAGTTTTACACAAAACATGTGAATGAAAGATGATCACCAACAAGATTTTATTAATGAAAGACATGAACGCTTCAAGCGAGGCTTTGCTTTACCATCTCCTAAATTTTATAGGACAGCTGATACTCTCACTGCAAACCTCAGCAGAAGCTTCCCAGACAGGAATGCTCTGCATGATGAACTCTGCTGAGTTCTTTGCTGTGCACTCTCAAAAGAACCTGGTTCAGTTATCTTTTGTAGCACCCCAGAGACAGCAAAAATCTTCAACTGATTCCTCCCTGAGCTTTCTCTGCCACAAGCTGATGAAATGCCATTCCCTCAATTTGTCTTTGTCCATTATGTATTAACCCCCAGACCACCTTAGTGGTCCTCTGCCTTCCCAAGCCCAGTATGTCAAGGTCTCTCTTTTATTGCAAGTTGCCCGGTGAGTGCCAAAGAGAAGACAAGAATTCCTTCTGTTGACTTGCTGGTTTTGCTCTTGCTGGTGCAGTGCAGTGTGTGATTTGCCTTTTTCACTGCAGTGGCACTCTGCTGAGGTGACACTTGGCTGAAGTGACACCCTGGTGACTTGCCTGCAGCTTGTCCAGCAGAAGGTCCAGGCTTTCTCTTGCAGAGCTCACCTCTCCAGCCAGCCCCAGCACACGGCTGAACTTCACTAGGAAAAGACAGATGAAAATACTTTTCCTGTTGCTGCTTGTGTGTCTGAGCAAATGCACAAATAGGAGACCTGGGAGCCAGTTTTTGTCAGCCTGGGCACTTGAGAGAGATCCATCACAGAGTGGTTATTTAGGACATGCAGAAAGCCACGTCTCTTGCTCTGCCCCTGGGATGCAGGCAGGATTGATCAGTGTGTCTGAGAGAATAGGGAAGTGGGTCTAATGAGCTGGAATACGTCTTGTCGTACAAGGGAGCTGTGCAGCAGGCAGGGGAGCTGTGTGTTATGCAGCCCAGAGTTAATGAGTGAAAATTGGGCTGGCAGAATCTCTGCTGTTCCTGTGAGGGCTGTGGTTTGAGGAGTGTGCTGCCCTAATTGGGCTGGGCAGAGGGGGGTGATGCTCCTGCTGCCGGCGGTGCCCTCGTTAGGGGTGTGTGTGTATCAGGTTAGCAGGGCTATCACTGAGAGCAGAATACCCAAATCACATTATTATAACTCATTTCTCTTTGCTTGTGTTTAGTCTTGACAATGCAAAACGGTGCCTCGTTAGACCAACTCCAGCATGTTTGATTTGAAAAAAATAAGTAACTACCATGAAGAAACAGTAAAATTGCCTGATACAGCAAGCACAGAATCACATTTTTTTTTATCATTCCTAATTGTTCAGATTCCCTAATTTTAGTGCTTGTGGGGCAGGTCTGCTGCAGTAGTCTGTGTGCTCTTGTGTCTGGTATCCTGTGCCCTGCTGCTGTGATTGTAATGCATTGTATCACCTCCCTGGTAATGGCTTGCCAGTTGCTTTGGTGTCGTGTCATGAGCACACTGGCCTAAGAGCCATCTGCTATTGATACTAAATGTGTTTGCCTCCCTGTTAGTTGTCCTTAACACCCAGCACATGTTTCCATAGCTGTGGTTGACTTGCTGCAAGAGCTGACTGATATTGATACTCTCCATGAGAGTGAAGAAGGAGCCGAAGTCCTCATTGACGCTCTTGTAAGTAGGAAACCCCAGATTATTTCAGTGCCACAACATCTGCCTCAGACCAGCCATGAGCACTGACCCACAGTGCTTTCTGCAGCTCTGGTTGTCTTTGCTGCCAACATCATGATGGAGATAGCCAGCAGAAGCCTGTTCTGAACCTGAGACCACAATGGCTGTTTTTGATGAAATGCTAGAGTTTGGGGTGGGTGGTTGCACCATTTGCACGTTGTTGCACCATTTCTTTTTTGGAAGGAACACTGTCATATTGCAAAATTTGTGTGGGCTGGGAGATTTTTTGGTGCAGGGAGGGAGAATGAAGTAATAATATTTGTGACTTGGACAGTGTCCCATTGAAAACAGGAGCTTTGTTTGCATTTCCTTTCTCTTCTGTGGAAAAGGGTGACCTGGGTTCACTCATGGAGAACTGAAGTTTGTGGCAGGGACTGTTACCCAAAGGACAGTGATGCCTCTGTGATTTTTCAGTCTCACCTCTTGCACAGGAGACTGGTTGTCTTCTACCCAGTAACTCTTGTTTCAGGCCCAAAAATCTGGGCTTGAACTGGGGCATTTGTTGGTGATGGTGTGATTTTTTCTTAACAAGTAAAAACTTGAAAGTTTTCATGTAGAAGAGCAAATGAACTTTAAAGGGTGGAGGAGGATCCAGAGGTTAAGGGTCCCTTTTGGCACAGAGTGAACCAACCCAGAAAGTTACCTAGGTGGGTAGGAGATGCATTTGTTGGTATTAAGTGCTTTCTGCACTGTGAACTCTCTGGGTGCCTCTTGGCCTCTGTGGGGGTGAATTTTCCCTTCTCCTGGTGTTTGTGCTGGATGCCTCCTGCTCCCTGGCTGAACAATGGGGATACCAAACCCTCCAGAGAGGTGATGGCCAGCCAAACATGAATTTTACAGGTGTGTCCTACCTTGGAGCTGGTGAATTGGCTGCCTTTGAGGTTTACTATGGCTGTGTCTGGTTCTGTAACTATTGTGTTGAATTTGGAAGACAGGGAATTACAAGTTTTCTTTTGTTTGCTTTGTTTGGCTGCTCTGTTTTTTCCTACAATCCTTCTTGTCCAGTCACTATAATGTTACCTTCCAAAGGTTAATGACAGTGCCCAGAGCCCAGTTCCTCCAGCTGGCCTCTGGGCTGTTGTTAATTACTCTGCCTTGGTGGGGAGATTGCTGGGTGAATGAAATGGGAGAGAGGAGCTGCTAGAGAAGATGTTTTCTATAAAATATGTGGAGAGGTAGTAAATCAAGTGAAGTTCTTTCTCTGTTTTCATTGTCACCAGCTCACTGATAATAGCCTTGTTTAGAGGTTTCATTGTCCTGCTTGAAAGAAGCAG
This sequence comes from Parus major, assembly GCF_001522545.3. Classification (NCBI taxonomy): domain Eukaryota; kingdom Metazoa; phylum Chordata; class Aves; order Passeriformes; family Paridae; genus Parus; species Parus major. The sequence goes on from NC_031788.1 coordinate 6,832,335, forward strand.
GTCAGGACTATCTTGGGAGAAATGTTTAGATATCTGCTTTTTAGATTACTTTTTTTTTTTAAAGAAAGTAGGTAAAAGGTTGTACAGTATCTGAAGATTGTTGCATTGTTTTCTGAAGCAGCCCATGTATGTGTTTTTTCCACATATTTACTGGGCCCAAAACTGGTTAAGAGTGTTTGAATTGGTAATGTTATTTTGTTTAGCTGTTCCAAGCTCATGTCCACAATGGAAAGTTTGCCAGAATCAAGCTGAACTCTTTCAAATTCCAGTTTTAAAGGCATATTTCAGGTGTGAGCTCTGTGATTCAGGGAATCCCCCCTGCCTGTCTGGTTTTCTTTAACTCACTGAAGTCAACTTGGTGCAGTCATCTTGAGAGGATTTAACTGCAGGACTTCAGCTGGTGATGGTTCAGCTCTTGGGTTTGGATCTGTGGGTGTGAGCATTGTTCTGTCAGCTTTTTGTACTAGGTGCAAGGTCCAGCAGCAATGTAGGCAGGCAGCAGTGACCAGCTGGGAGCAGAGCCGCTCACAGAGCTGACAGTTCTCTTGTCTTGTGGTTTGTGAGCCTCATGCTTCAGAATTCTGAGGGATTATAAATCTGGTTGGTTCAGGAAATAAGAGTGTGACAAGGTGCATGTTTACGTCCTGATGCTTTTCTGTTTAATCTGAAACACAAAACTTGTTTCATTAATTAGGAAAAACATAGTGACAGATTTACATGATGATTCCTTTGCTTTCTCTGAGATTTTACAGCAGGGTTGTTCGTGTCTTCTGATCGTGTCTGGCAGGGTGTTTCCTTCATCTTCTTTTCAGCCTTGTTTCTTATCTTTTTATCTTTCCCATGACCCTGGGGATTTAGGTGGAGGGTCAGGTTGTGGCCTTGTTGGTCCAGAATTTAGAGCGCCTGGATGAAAGTGTGAAAGAGGAGGCTGATGGTGTCCACAACACCCTGGGTAAGTGGCTGCTGCACAACCCCTTGCTCCTTTCTGTGGATTGTACCAAGGGGTGTGAGTTATCCCTTCCTTTCCTTCCTCCTCCTTTTCCCTTGGAATGCCAGCACTGCAGTACAGGATCTGGTGTAGCTTTTATTCAAGCACAGCTTGGAATCACTCATCCTTGGAGCCAGAGTTTGTCCTTTGTCCCATGGCTGCATGAAAGGTGCCACTTCCCAATCCAGTTGTGTTTGGAGGTGCAGATACATGGATCACTGCACTACACCAGAGGCAATCACAGAACCTTTTAGGTTGGTAAAGCTCTCTAAGATCACTGAATCCAGTTATTAACCCAGCACTGCCAAGGCCACCACTAAACTGTGTCCCAAAGTGCCACATCTACACAGCTTTTAAAAACCTCCAGGAAGGGACTCCACTGTCCATATATTTATTATGAACATATCTGTGAGCTATACTTTGTTTCTGTCTTGACAATATATTTAACTTTCAGGTAGTGAATCATTTGCAGTTTATGGAAGGACATAACTGCCTCTGCTCCCTGATCTTTGCACAGCACAGAACCATGGCAGGGTGGTGCCACTGCTGGCAGTCAGACCATCACCCACTCCTTGCAGTCCTTCAGGATTGTAATTTCCTAGGACTGTAAGAATGAGAGAGACTGGAAACATGAAATTTGTAATTTTTGGTGGGGAAAACCATCTGTTTTCTGTGTCTTTCTTCCCAGGAATAGTGGAGAACATGGCAGAGTTCCGGCCGGAGATGTGCACAGAGGCTGCACAGCAGGGCCTCATGCAGTGGCTGCTGAAGAGGCTGAAGGTGAGCTGGTTTCTCACTTTCCTTCTACAGACCAGCTAGCACAAAAACTAGGTTAAGAAAAGCCAGTTGTGCTTGTGTATGTTGTAAAAGCTCAGTTAAGGACAAGAAGTTATTGTTCAGAGTCTATGTCCTCAGCAGTTTTAGTTTAAAAAGACACACTTTGGTCTTGCCTTTAGAAATGGAAACAATCAATCGAAATTGTCTCTTTCATCTTTTCATATGATTCATATATGTTGGATTTCCATGTATGAGATCTGTAGGACTATAAAGGCTGACCAGTGAGAGGGGACACTAATATTAACCATTTAATGGCCTTTGCTTCCCATGTTCCTAACACTTTTTTAAGTGATGTCTGTGTTTAAATGCTGCTGGGGGCAGCTTTTGCTTTGAACTCAACTAATTGCTTTTTAAATTAAAAGCTGCTTTTCATATGCTGCATCTTTTGACAGTGAGTTACAGACTTTAACTGTGTCTTGTGTGAAAAGACGCCTAAACATCCACTGGAAAATACTGTAGAAAAAGAATGGATAGTTCAGCCCTCTCACAGAAATACTGAAGGAAATACAGCAAAGAAATTCTGGCTGTTCTCTAACCTGTCAGGCATTAGTACTTCCCTACTTAAATGATTAGAAAGCCTCTGAAATTCCAGAAATTCTCCATCAGCTGTGTAAGTGCAGGTACCCCTCTGTGCATTTCACATCCTTGTTAGCAGAAGTTATCTGTAATTTCTCACTACAGGTAGTAACATAATTATGTTCTTTGCTTAAAAAGAAAAAGTGAAGTTAATTTTAGTCTTGGCAGGTAGGTACTGCTGCCTGCCTTGGAATTGCTATGGCAGCTGAAAGGCTGAGAAATTTGGGAAAGCAAAATAATCCCAAGTAGGATTCCCCTGCTTGGTGCCATAGAACATGAATGCTCAATGGCATTCCAAGCTTGTGCAGGGTGTCTGTTGTGTTCCCTGGCTGTACTATCCCTGGATTTGGGATGTGGGATGAGGCAGGGCTTTTTCTTACCTGTACAGGGTTATGGGAAGCTAATGAACCCCCCTCCAGGTGTGTTGGCTCTTAGCAGCACATGGTCTTGAATCTCTAGCCCTGACAGATGTGTTTGTGACTAATCCAGCATCTCAGCAGCTGTGTAGAGATACTGTGGAATGTCTGTGGGATAAGTTTAAGATCAGGGTTCTGTCTGGGCAGTGATGAGGACATCTGGCACACAGCACAGGACATGAATTTCTGTTTTCTGACAACATTTCAGGTCTTATAATTGTATTGTGACTGTCAGAGCTGCCTCAGAAAGCTCAGGTGGAGAGCTCCTAGCTCCCTTCTGCAAACACAAGCAGGGTTTGATGATGTGTGCAGTCTTGGGAGATCAGAATGCTGTTTCCCAGGATTTGCAGGGCAGCAGTTGGTCACCCCATGGCAGAAGCTGGCAGGGCTGTACAGCACTGAGCACCTTCCCCTCTCCTGCATGGTCTGCCTGGAGGTGTCATCTGGCTACTGTAAATACTGTCCTCTGCAGAGTTCATTTGGAATGAAAAGCTTCATTAAGAGTCAATATTTGGTGGTGTTTGGGGTCCTCCTGCTTTCCATGTTTCTGTGTGTTGCATGGTGCTTGCACACTGTGCTCTGTTCCATGCCAGCACGGTGGGAGACTGGAGATGCTGCAGGGGGTTGTGTGTTTGGGGTATCAAATGTTGTGTTTTAAGCCTAGGACTTCTGCTTTTTCCCTTCTTGAACAGTGGAGTATAAATAGCTGGTAACTGATGATTTTTAAACTTGTTTTATTTTATGAATCTCAGTAAAACAGGTTGCATTATTATCTGATTGGTTAATGTTCAGTCTGTTTCTGTAGATGAAGCAGCTTTGGCAGCATGCAAAAACATTGGATTCAGTTCAGAATCCACTCTAGGGATTTTTTTGGGGATTCAAATTCAGCATTTTTGTTTCATTATGACTTCTTTAGCATATTTGAGGATGGAGGGAGTATCTGAAATGGAAGTTATGTGATTGTGCAGGCAAAACCCATCTCATTTTCTTCTGACTGTGACACTCTGATCCTCTCAGGAAACTCTGGCAGTTACTATATAATGTTATTGTGATGTATGTTCTGAAATTCTGGTTTTGCTGACAGGCACGGACTTCCAGAACAGAGATAAGTGCCATGCACCCACATAACATTGTGGAAAATATATCACAGGAAAGAGATTCTGTGTGGCAAACAACTGGAAACTGTACTTGGGAGTTTTGAGCCATCTTGGCCAAACCTACCATTGCAGGGCCATGTGAAGGATCACAGTGGAGCTTCTGCATGTGTGCATGAGCCCACATGTACCTCCCATCATTCCTGAATTAGAATTGTTACTGTTTATCACTGAAGGAAAACTGCAGAATTACTGTTGTGTTTTATTTTAAGAGCTGCTCATTCATTTGGTGATTTCATTAATATGTTCTTCAAATCAGTGAGATGCTGAGGGCCGTGCCCTGATGGGTCTCTTTCCTTCCCCCACAGGCTAAGATGCCTTTTGATGCCAACAAGCTGTACTGCAGTGAGGTGCTGGCAATTCTGCTGCAGAATAATGATGGTGAGCCATACCTGCCGTATCTCTGTCAGTGAGGGCAGAATCCAGGCTTCTCTCAGATCACAGCAGGCCTTTTCTGCCTCCAGCTCCCCTTTGCTGGCTTAACTCTCCTCCATGTGCTCCCTCGCCTCCACCCTCTCTTTCTCTGCGCTTTTGTGCTCTGTCAAGCTGTATTGATTTTGTTTGCTGATGTATCAGTGTTAGATGGCTGTAAAATCTGACAGTTAGCTTCATTTTTCTCTCTCTTTTCCCCCTTCCCCCCACCTCTGTCTAGACAACAGAGAATTGCTTGGGGAGCTGGATGGGATCGATGTGCTGCTTCAGCAGTTATCTGTGAGTAATTCCCACATGCCTCCTCTTCCATCGGGAGACTGCTGGGCTGGGTGGGAGGAGTGGAAAATATCTGGGGTGCAGCCCTAGGGGTGCTTCATATTGGGTGTGGCATAGTCCTCAAATACCTTCCATGTGGTGTGTCATCCATGGTCAGTGAGATGAATCCCTTTGGTAAAGATGTTAATGCTGACGTACACGGAAGTTAAATTATTACATTATAATTTCATGGCAAGTTGGTGGTGGGCAGGGTTTGGAATTGGTCCATCTTCAGCATGCTCCACTCCAAGCACAGGGCTGCCTGTGTTTGAGCTGGCTGAAGGTAGTGTGTTCATAGCTCACCTATATTTCTTCAGGCAGTGTTACCTTCAGCACCCTCAGGTATGAATTGTGTAGGAATCTCTGGTAATCAGCTTATCCACATACTTAATTTGCCCTTCCCCTTGCAGGCCCTGTGTATTATCCTTTAAATCCTGCACCAGGCTGCTGCACATTTGTGAGTGCACAGTCAGGGCAGCAAAGGGCAGCACTACAGAGGATGCAGCAGTGACCTGTGTGGTCACTTGATGACACCTGTCAGGTGCTGGAGCTTTTGGGTGCAAACTCTTCACGTGTGTTCTGCAACAGCACAGCCCAACATTTGGGGATAATACTGCTTTCTTTGTCATTCAGGTGTTTAAACGGCACAATCCAAGTACAGCAGAGGAACAGGAAATGATGGAGAACCTGTTTGACTCCCTTTGCTCCTGCCTAATGCTCAGCTCCAACCGTGATCGCTTCCTGAAGGGTGAGGGTCTGCAGCTGATGAACCTGATGCTCAGGTACCTCATTAGCATTGTGATTTCCTTCCTGCTTTTGATGTGCCAACACATGTTCTGGCTAGATATTTGTGGCTGTATTTTAAAACTTCTGTGTTAGGATATTTGTATGTCTTCTCTTTCTTCAGCAGGTAAGTAAGTTGGACTTTCACAGACATAGAATCTCCACTCTTTGTCTTTAATTTTATTTCCTGAGTACTGAGGTTGCCACAGTGGCTGCTGGAAAGTGGCAGATCTTTCATCTGGGTGTCAGCCACAGAGAATGCTGTAGGTCAGGTAAACCCTCTAAGGATTTAAATGACCTCCATGAGGGCAGGAGAGGACCTTTGGATGTCTCTAGGGAAAACATTTTTCCTTTTGTACCGCAGTTCAGTCTCCACTGTGTTGTGTAGCCTCTGAACTGCTGAATTTTTGTGGATGCTGATAAAAGAATTACTTTTGTGAATGGGGCATAAGTTTGCATTTCTTGTGCTGTGCTTTGTCACACCCTGAACCTCTGAGGTTTCTCTGCTCTTGCTGCCTGGCACTGAGTTGTGTCTGCTGGGCTGTCTGGCTCCCCAGAGCTGCGGGAGGGCACAGCGGGCTCTGTCTGGCTGTCCCCAGAGTGCCAGGCTGTGTGCTGGCGGGTTAGCAAGCACCAGCCAGGAATGCTGAGCTCCTGCAGCTCAGGGCTGGGGAATGTGCAGCAGCAGGGAACCGAATAAATAACCCAACGTGGATTATTCAAATAGGAACACTGGGTTTTCTTGAGGCTAATTAAGGAAAAGCTCCAAAACTAAGAACGGGAGGGAGGCCTCCCTCTGCCTGGAGTCCTAAGCTGCTAAACCAGCCTTGCAGAACTAATTAGTTGGAGTTCTTGTGCCATGTGGGTGGGATTCAGTGTTTGGATTTTTAAGAGCTTTTTACCCATTTTTTGACTCTACTGTTTAGCACTCTCTGCACCAGGATCCCAGCTGGAAAATTATGACAAGAGGAAAATTTATCCTTGGCTGCATTTTGCCCCCCACAGTAGTTGCAAAGGGGTTGGGAGGAACAGAGTGTGATGGATCTGTCAGCAGCAACTCTGTCTGGTGGACAGAGCTTCCAAGGCCTCAGTCAGTGGATTCTGCAGTTTGAGTGGAATTGGTAAAGCAACAGTGGAAAAAAACTAACAATTCACAGAATTTGTTCTAGAAGCTTCTGTCACTACTGTCCACAGGCATGTACTATACTGACAGCTGATTATTTTATATTTTTTTTAACTCTTCTAATCCACTTCTAGTGCTTAGAAGCTCTCACAGGTGCTCAGCTTTTCTTGGACAGAGCAGCTGAGGTGACCACAATCTGTTGTTGTAAATAGGTAGTGAATGTGGATAGTTGTGATCTGGAGCTGTTCATCTGTATCTTCTTGATACCTTCATGATAAACAGCAGAGAGCAGACATGCCATTCAGTTGTGATTGACCACCTTGCCCACGAACAAGGCAGAGTATTTTTCTCTCTTGTTGGTGTCCTGTGAAGGCCGGGGGTAGAGATTTGTTATTTTTTGGTTTTACTTTGGAGGTGGTTAATCACTGTACCACAGCCTGTGCAGATGAAAGAACAAATAGGCAAAGTTGAAAGTGTATTGACATGATGTGAGATAGATAAGCTGTGTGAGAATAAAGATATCAGGCTTGAATCTCCATTACTGTCGTAGGGAACACAGCATTCTGTGTCTGGTGCTGCCCGATCCATCCAGCCAAGTCGTTCCGTTATTGATGGTTGTGCACACAGACCTGCAGAGAGCTGCAGCAGCTTTCAATGAGTATTTAATGTGCTCATGATATTCCTACAGATAGTCATGAGAACAGGATGGTTTCTGTTGTGCTGAGCCTTAAAATGTGTGGCCAACAGCAAAAGGCAATGTTATATCATGTGAACTTCTCCAGGTTTGTGGGGGGTCAGTGGTAATGCCTGAGAATGAGCCCAGTGTGGCTGATGTGCCTTATGTGCATGTCCATGGCCAGATGGGTCCTTGACTCATGCTGTATCTGGGACTTGCAGTTGGCCCTGGAGAATTGTGGCTTCACCAAGCCACATGGGAGGTGAGCAGAGGGTCTGGGAGAAGAGCAGGTCGAGAGGGATGAAGATGGTGACAGCAGGAGTGAAGGAGGGAGTTTGGAAGCAGAATGAGAGCAGGGCTCTATATAATTATTTAACTTATATCTCTGCACCAAGGGAAGCTTGTTTATTTTATGTCACATGTTTATCAGAACCAAGGTAGTAGCCACCAGCGGAAAGTCAAGAAATGTCCCCTAGAATTAAACTACATTTTCTTTTCAGGTCAGGAAGTACTTCTTAGTGCTCAGTCCCTCAGTCTTGCCTTAGTAACCTAACTGCATTTTAGCCAAAAGAGAGGAAAACAGGCTTGTCCTGTCAGCTCCCTGGTGCACCCTGACAGGCAGTTTACTGTGTTGGGTTTGTGCTGCTCCCGGGGGATGTGTCAGGGAGATTCTCTGTTGCTCAGGAAAAATGATGAGTGGCTTTCCCAGCTATGAACTGAGGAGCATGTGTATGCACAGAGACAAACACAGCCCAGGGAGCTCACAGGGACCTGCATCACTAGGGCCACAAAATGTTCTGTCCTTGCAGCTATGCTGTGACTTTCCTTGACCCTCAATAAAAGCTTTTGTCTCCTGTACAGCAAAACAAGACAACTCTATAGAGCTCCCTGAAGCTTTTCTAAAGCTATTTCAGGGTATATTTTTTTATGATTGTTAAAATATTTTTATGTTTTCTTGTCCTGCTGTTCCTAATGACCCCTGGAAACATAAGCTGTCTCTTTACTAAATCTTCTGGTTAATTAAACGGAACCATTTTATGCACACTTTCCCAGGAAATCTACTGTTCTGCTTTTACTGGTATTTTGGAAAGTTAAAGGCTATGTTCTGCTAATGTGGAAAGTACAGATAATGTCAGCACCTCTTTTTTTCTTTAATAATAAATGTATCAAAAGAGTTGTCTCAGATGTACAGGTGTTAAAAGGAGCAAAACAATGGTCAGTGAATAAAGTTGTAATTCAGAGTTTCCATGAACACTGAGGCCCCTCCACGTTTGGTGATTCTCATGTTTGCTTGTCTGTGAATTAGTGTTCAGCTAAAAGTTCCCTCAATAAGCACAGATGAGACTAAGATAAACTGCTTGCCCTCTGGCAGAATAAATATTTCAAATAAAATCAACTCCAGACAGTCCAGGCAAGCAGCTATTGATCTCTAAAAGCCTGAACTTAAACCCAATGAATATTCCAGAGCTCAGCCCTGCACAGCCTTCCTAAATGCTGATCAATATGCAATTACTTCCCCTGAAAACATTTCTGGTGTCATCTGGCCTAAGGAGTACTTTATTTTTAGCTCTCTGTAGTGGTGATTTGGGGGTGCCAAATCACCCTCCTGCATAGCCTTGGCTGGTGGGGGGAATTCAGAGTCCAGCTCCACATGCTGTCCTCCCACCACAGGGTCAGAGGTGCCTCTGGCTGCACTGGGCAGGGTCACTTTCTTTCAGGCTGGGGTGTTCATATATGGATATTTTAGTTTGCCTGTTGTTAGGGGCTCATGAGGTTGGGTCTCTGCAGGGAAGTTTTCCACAACTTTCTGGAGGCTTTCAGGAACCCCTGCCTGAGGGACATAGGATCCTGGTGGCTCAGTGTGCAGCTGGGTAGGATCAGAGGAGATTGGCATGTGCTCAGGGTAAAAGGTGATGAGGCTTGTGCCTGTCCTGTCCTGGAGGGAATGTCCTTCTAGGCTGGCCTTTGGGGACACTGGTGGCTTATGTTCTCCAAGCTCATGTTAGCTTCTACTGATGTTCACTTGGTCTGGGCTGTATTATTGACCAGTTTTTCAGTTCAGTTTTCCCCTGGATGGATTATAAATTGCTCTGGTTTGGTTTGTGATGCACAGGGCAGCTGGTGATCATTTTCAGGGTGTCCCTGTGTTATTGGTGTGGGTTACCACCATCAGCACCCTGAACTGGCTTTAAAGCAGAACAGCCCAGAGTCTGTCTGCCTCCTTCCATTGTGGTTCCTGGGGATGAGGTATCATTATAACTGACCCAGCTGTGCTCACCAAATTTACTCCTTTGTTAAATTAAACTATTATTAGATTGAAATCCTGATCTTTGTGGTGTGATAGTATTTGTTTTCTGTATCCAACCCAGCCCCCCCCTTCTGTTTTGTGCCAGTGTTTGTAAAGGAGTGGAAAAGTATCTTCTTCAGTAGCCAAGAAATAAGAAAATAAAACCGTGACAATAAAATACATAAAATGAAATAAAAGTAGGAAATAAAAAGAAATAAAAGACATTAAAAAAAAAATAACCAAGACAGTTTTGAAAAGAGTTACTGTTGATACAGTGTTTTTGCTCCTAGAAGAAAAATCTTGCTTAGAGCTTGTGCTCAGACTCTTCATCTTGTTCTTGTTGTGTTCCTTTCCCTTGTGTCTTTAAAGCAGGGTGCTCCAAAGCTCCTCAGGTACAATTTAATTTGCCTCTTTTCACAGAGAGAAGAAGATTTCCCGTAGCAGTGCCCTGAAGGTGCTGGACCATGCCATGATCGGACCAGAGGGCACAGACAACTGTCACAAGTTTGTGGACATCCTTGGGCTGAGAACCATCTTCCCTCTCTTCATGAAATCACCCAAAAAGATAAAGAAAGTGGGAACAACTGAAAAAGAACACGAAGGTAGGTGTGCTTCCAGATCCTTCTTGTTGCCATGGAGGAGCTGAATGGACAGCCAGTGTCTGAAAAGTACCTGCAGGGAGGAGGGAAGGGCACAGCTCCCACCTTCTCAGGGCTCCCTCTGCAGCTTTCAGGTCTGGGTGTCCAGCCTGCTGCTCCCTGTCACAGCTGGCTGTTGAGGGCACACTTGTCCTGCTTGTTTTGGTATCAGCAGCTCCTGGCGATTCCATTTCATGTGCTGTTAATAAGTTATTTTACTCCTGTAGAGTCTGTTGTTTGAAGCTCTTACTCTGATGCAAAACTCTTTTGAAAAGAGTAATGAGGCAACTACAAATGTCACCTCAAAAGCAGTGTTTTCATGGCTCTGAGCACTGAAGTGTGACTGGATGAACATCAGGCATTGCAGAAATAAACTGCATTGCTTTTGAAGTTTTTTTTTTTTTTTTCTTTTTATATTTTTTAACTCTCTACCCTGGAAAACTGCTTTAACAGAGACCTGCTCTGGAATAAAACTACAATTACTGTGGAACCTTATACTGAGCTGAGTGGTCAGTCCTTCCTGCTCCTGGTAACAGTGCCTTCCCCATTTTGTTGTTCATGGACTGTATCTTGGAAGAAACTTTAAATGCTGCCAGTGATGCTTACGGTTTTGTGCCAGTTCATTGCTCAGCTCAGTTCTACAGAGGGTGAATACTGTCAAAAGCTGAAGAGGTGTGAGTGGGACTCACATATGCCTAGGATCCATCCTGAGCTCCTGCAGCAGCCAAGGGAAAATGGAAAGAAATAGCAAAAACATGGGAGCTCGAAACCCAAATCTCCTGCTTTGGGACTGTCCTGGCAGCTCAGGTGTTCTCCCAAGGCCAGGAGGGAGGTGCTGCCCCTGCAGAGCTCTCTGGGTGCTGGCTTCAGGCACTGGCTGGGACTGAGCAGCTCCTTTCTGTGGCAGAGCTGCTGAGCTGGGGACAGCTGCTTGTCCTCCCTCCTGAGGACATGGAATGGCCAGTGGCATGGTTGGGCATATGTGTGGCAGTGGCTCCTTTCCTGGCACAGGTGGAGAGCAGGGGCTCACCTGTCACCCAACCCCAGAACAATTCACACACCTGCTGGCAGCTCTGGTCACTTTATCTTCCTTGTGCTGCTTGTCTTGGGTAGATAATGGTGAGGGGGAAATGCTGTTGTGTGGTCTGGGGGTTATTCAATGGACTTGTAGAGATAGGTTTGGTTTCTGTAGGTTATGTAATTAAATTGCAGGTTTATGTAATAAAATATGCAGTTATGCTTCGATGGATTTAGGGGATGTTTTGAAGTTTTCATTTGCAGTGTGAACATGAGGTTTGCTTAATTCTTCTTACTGAAAGAAAGCTTCAGCTTTCTGGGTAGAGATCTGAGTCTGTGGCTCATGCCATTGACTTAATTTTTCAGTTTTAGAAAGTGAGCTAATCTCTGTCTCATCTGCTTCTTCTGGAGACTGCAGTTGATACCTGTGTGCAGTCCTGGCTGCTGTGAGGATTAGTCTGGAAAGCCCTGACAGGGTCAGTTCCTGACTATTTCTGTGATAGCATGAAAAGCCAATCTGGCCTCAGGAAAATGAAGTGATCCATGCAAACAGGCTTTGTATCACACCTCCGTCTCATTATCATGCTGAAGAAATGGAGAACATTAAGATGAGTCCAGAAATCAGTTCTATTAAAATAAACTCTCCCTAAAAGGCTGTGGTAGTAAGTCCAATTTTCTTTGTTTTGCATCACTGGGCAGGTGAGTTACTGAATTTCTAATGACAGGAGGTAATAGAGATGTTCAACAGGGTCCCCTGGAGCCTATCACAGCGTTGTCCTGACACGGTGTAAGCAGCACAGAGTGTGCTTTTACTCTGCTGAATGTTGCCCCAACCATGCAGTAGTTGCCCCTGGGGGGGAACATGGCACAGGCTCCTGGGTGCCTCTGGCTTTTAGGGTAATGGTGCAGGTGTGGCATGATGGAACTGGTTCCCTCTGTGCTGTTCTGGTCCTAGGAACAGCCTGCTTTTTGCTTATCCGTTTGTCTGTTGATCAAAAAGAACACTCCTGTTCAGTCTGCATATTTTCTCATAAAAACTTTATCCTGTGTTCAATCTGTTTTAAAAAAATTAATTAGAACAGTCTTCTATTAGGAGAGCTTTCATGTGTATGCCAAATGGAGGAAGAGATTCCTTGAAAGGATTCTTTGGAGTGGCTTTGCAGCAGTGGCATCAGTGTTTATTTGAAGCAGCTCTGAGGAGCTGGGCTGTGCTTGCCCTCTCTGCGCTGCTGCTGGGATGGTGTCAGGCTGAGCATCCCAGGCTGTGCTGTCAAACAGAAAATCCTCAGAGGGCTCTGAAACCTGGAGCCTAATTTCAGCTGCCTAAAGGCAGCTAAAATGCTGTGGGTGAGGTACCAAACAGCTCTGCTGAGGGGTTTGTCCAGCCTGTCCCTCTGTCCCTTGGTGTGCAGTGGCTGAAGGGCTGCCAGGCTGGCAGTCCTGGCACCCACTGGTACATTTCAGGTACCTCACCCCTCACAGGACATCCAGTGCTCAATCTCTAAAGCACCAAATTTTCTGTGTGTACCTGATGGTTGTAGGAAAATATTCCCTTGTCTTTATTTTATAGCAGTGATGCTATTTACATAAGAGATAGTCTATAAAACCATGTTTGTTTTATTGTCTCTAAGGCAGTGTTCTGAATGTGACAAAATAATAAATACCCTGGTGAAAAAAAATCTCAATGTGACTTGCTGAGCTTTTATTTATCGCAGAAATTTATAATCCAAATTAAATTTGATAAAAGTAACTTCTCTGTAATGTATTTCTTCATTTCTAAATGCTAGCATAAAGGTGTCAGTGCTGGTTAGCTACATTTTAAACACTGTCAGTGTTTAAAAATTATTTTACTCTAGGGAGCCTGTGAACAATTTAAATCCAAACTGCACGTATTTATGCTTTATGTACACTATGTAATTAGGAAAAAAAAGAAAGGGAAAATTTCTTAACCATCTTTATGGATGATCTGAGCCCGAAGATTGGGCCTGTGGTGTCTAACTGAGTGCACATTATCTACACTTGAATTTTGCCTGTGTTTGTACAGATCATTATATTAAGATATTAGATTTGGGAGAAAAAACTCGTTGGAAGCAATTTCCCTTTTTCTGAGGCAGTGAAGCAACTCAAACCAGAAATATTTTGCTGCTGAAGACAGAAATGGAGTTTTCCTGTGTCTGTGGGGTTGCAGTACTCACATGTGAGTGCCCAGCTGGGTTGGACAGCCACAAAGAGAACCAGCCTGGCCGTGTAGGAGGTGCTGTGTCGTGGATGTGTGCTGTGAGCTGGTTGAAGCAGTGTCCCTTTAGTGTCTGTGATTGCAGGGAATGGACAGAAATCTGTCTCTGAGTGGTTCTTGGCATAAATAGAGGGTAAGATTTTAAAGAACACTTCAGTGTTGTGACTTTTGAAATGTGGGGGTTGCCATATGAACATCTGCATTCCCAAAACCTTTTTGTTGCAGAGCTGAGGGTCGGAGTGTCCCTCTGTCCATGAGGGTGCAGCAGCTCTCAGCACAGTCAAGTCACAGCATTGGATGCTGGTTTGAAATTCTTGAACAGTCTCAGAGAGCTAAAAATGGAGAAAAAACAAATTCCTCCTGAATTAGAGAGTCTGTAGTGAAGCAATCATAGCTGGCTCGACAGGCTGTATATCCTCCTGCTCTTTCTCAGGATGGTTATTTGCAGCCGAGTTTTGCTCACTTGGAGAGCATAATGAACTATAAAAGGATGTTTGTCCAATTCATCTTCATTTAAAAGCCTTCTCTTGTCTTAGATGTCAGTTTTAGTTAGGAATGCTTAATTTGATATCCTGAGAATTAGTTCAGCCAGTTTCCAAAGGAGAATTCCTATCGCTGAGGTGTTTTGCTTGTTTGCCCTCTATCAATAATGAAGCCTCTTTTGGAGATCCTCAGCTACACCCTCCCTTTAAAAACAACAAAACCCATTTCTTAGTAAATATATTCTTACTCCTTTATGACATGCACTAAAGGCAGCAGAGCCCTTGGAATGAATGTTTGCTGCAGAGCCAGGTTCCCTGGGCATGGGGAATTGAAAAGGCAGCAGCAGAAACATGGCCTGATGAGGAGTTATGGGTGTTAACTGAGCACCCTCTGCCAGGCAGCAGAAAGTGTTTTTCTTTTGGTGGTCTTGAGGAGTGAGCACCCAGGGAAGGCATCAGTCTGTTTAAGCAGAACTTTATTATGCCAATTTGTTATTTCACCATCACCCTCCGACAGGAACCTGTGATTTGAGTGAGCCATGATGCTGAGAACAGAGTTAAATTTATCTCAATTAAAGTGAGCGTGCTCCGCTGTAAGAACATCAGAAAAATAAACTTTCTCAGTCAATAGAAAGAATTTTGTTTTATGTTCAGTTTGATGGCTGGATCCAGCTCACCAGGGCTGTTGCGTGTGGAGCTTTTCCAACCCTCCCAGGCCCCCCTTCACCCATCCATAAAATTGGTGTTTCTTGCTTCTTCTCAGTATTTTAAGATAAGATTTTTCTTGGCAAAGTGCAGTGATACTCGGGTGGGTTACTGTTCTGAAATGTAGATTATTAACACGAAAACAGGTTATCTGATGCTACACCACTGGGATAGCATGTTCCAGTGCCACCTGTAATACTGGGATGAGCCAGTGGCTTCATCCAGGTTTCCCAGAAGCCCTGAGGCCACAGAGTTGTGTGCCTAGGAGGGATAAAAGTATCTCAAAGAGCTGGCTTGCTTTTTTTTGCTAGTATTTTCCTGCTTTTAATTAGAAGCTACAATTTATCTTAATCGTTCTTTACAGGACAGAAAGCTCTGAAATGTGTTCTGCTGGGTTCACCAGATCATCCTGCTTAGCCTCCAATGGGCTGCTGTCCCTGGCATCCAGAACTGCCTGCTGTCCCCTTCCTGCAGGATGATGCTTGCCTCCTCTTCCTCACTGTTGAGCTTCCTCCCCTGCCAGGCAGATGTCCATTCTAATGAGATGAAAAAAAGAAAAAAAAAAAAAAAAGGCAGGGGGTGGGGATAATAAAGGCAGAGGAGTGTAATGTTACAGCTTGATTTGACAGGACCTCCTGCTGTTGCAGCTGCCAGTGCCAGCCATGGAATAGATTAATCTGTATTCCAACACGCCGAGCTGAAGTCAAGATCGATCTAATTAGGGTGTTTTAAACACTGCTTGCATGCTGAAGTCTCTGTGCCTGTCTGGAGAGGGAAAGGCTCCCAAGAGCTTGAGGTGATGCTGCAGGAAGCACATGGAATATGACCTCCTAGAGCCAGGGATGTGTCTGGGATGGTGCCCTGCAGGATTGGGATCGTGGGCAGCAGCAAGGCTTGCAGGTGAGCCAGCCATGGGGCAGCAGCAGTGCTACTGGCTGATGAGAGAGAAGCCTCCCATCTTCCCACATCCAGGAATTTAGGGGATTTTGGGATGTTTGCATGAAAAAAAGTTGTTATTGATGCATAGTAGCTGCCAGCTGGTACCTGTTGTTTTTGTGAAGGCACCTTTGTGGTGTTTCAGCATGGCTCAGTTTGGTGTTTCCTTCTCAAAGGAATCACATTTAGTCATTCTTTGAAGTAGAGCTTGTCTGCAACCTCTGCCTCTGGCCTTGTCTGTGCCCTCCCTGGAAGTGATGCATTTTGTGCAGGTGATGTGGACCTTGGCTGAGTGTTACATTCCTAAGAAGCTCCCAGAATATTCTGTAGCAGGGAGTGTGCCTGTGGCTTCACCCTGGGGCAATGCACAGCTTGTGGCCTCTGTCTGCAGTGAGATCAAAGCCAGGCACCTGCAGATTCTGCGTTCTGGGGACTCAGAACAGCATCAGCTACTCACCACTTCCCAAAGGAGATCCAACCCTGAGCAAATATTGTGATTACAGCTTTATAAATGTTGCACATGTGAGATGGAGATGGGGTCAGTCTGGTGAGATGGTGAGACCCCATCTGTGGGAACCTGCACCCCAAGGTTTGTGTTTCTCCCTTCCCATGGCTGTGCAAACACTTTAATCCACCAAATCATGAACTCAGCCTCTCATTCCATCAAGCTTTGTCCTCATTTTGGCCAGTGTCCTTGCCCATGGATGTTGGTATTTATTGGGTCAGGACTTGCACTATGAGGCATAACCTTGATTTTGGGGTGCAGCATAAAACACACTAGTGTGTTATTTTTCAGGAAGCTGATAAAAAGCCATTTTAGATCAGAAATATTTCTCTAAAATATTTCTTTGAACATTTTGACCAGGCAACTAAATATTTCCTGGATTTTCTGCAGTGATATGTTGAAAGAATAACCTTGTTCTCAAAACCTCTGTGTCAGCTCCTTTAGACTTGTCAGTAGTTTTAAAGATTCCATTGATAAAATGGATAAATATCTGCATACAACCACCAAAGCAAAAATGATGGTTAAAATGCATTTCCTAGTAAAGGAATATTGGAAAAAAGCAATGAAAATAGATCATTGGTGAGAATACTGCTCCTAAAATGCTGCATCAACACTTCCAAAAAAAGAAGCTTGTGGAAAAAAATAGTGTGACATACAGAATGCTGACTTCTTCCTAAACCACCAGAGCATATGTTGGCATATATGGGGAAAAAAAAAATCTTCATTTTGTTGAATTTCTTTCTCCTTAAGAAAATGGGATCATGCAAGAACTTGAAGGTTTTTATGATGCTTTTAATGTCAACACTTAATTTGGTGTAGCTTTTTGTGGAGTAACAGTTTCTGTGCACTGACACCCCCGGAGCCATCCTTCACCCCCGTTAGCCTGTCGGAATGACGGAGCAGCCACACGGTGCGGCCACCCGATAAACCTGTTATCTGCCTGCTCCTCCTGCCGGCAGCACTCCCAATCTCCTTGGAACATGAAAAATTGACACCACCTCAGGCAGAAATCTGTTTCGAAAAGGAAGCTCCATTTATAAGCAGCTAATGAAATGGGGGGTGTGCGTGCGCGTGTGCAGCCTCTCCTCGTGCTGCCCTTGTGGAGGATGCAGATAATCTGTGCAGCGAGGAGCACAGATTGGCAGGCAGTCTGTGTGCCTCCACCTGCCAGGGCCCAGGCAGTTTTGGAGCAGGAGCTTCCAGCAAACATGGTGGTGTAACCCATTCTTTGTGCTGGGCTGCTCGTGGCTCTGGGCTGGGCAGCGCTGGGGAAGTGCAGGGTGTGACAGCGATGAGATGGTGATCCCTCTCCTCTGCATGCTGTTTCCTCCTCTGAAAATATCAAATCTTGAGGCCCCATTGCTGCCCACCACCATGGGTGAGGAAGTGTTTATGGCCATTAATTTTCATCAGTCTTAATCAGCAGGATTACAGTGAGGACATCTTGGAGAAGCTAGGGTGGCTAAACCACCAGCCCTGTGTTTAATGCAGTCATGCAGGTGGGAAGCAGTACTGACTCGTTTGGAAAGGGAGATTCAAGCCCTTCTCCTTTGCTTTGCACTGCTGTGATTGGGCTCGAGGCAAGTGGCTCAGTCACCTCTCAGAGTGGTGGGACATTGACACAGGTGTCTCCTGTGTGCTTGCAGCCTTGACTTTTTACTTGTCTCCTTGATTTGTGCTGAAAAATATGAGCCCCAAGTGCAATCGAGAAGATTGTAAACATGTTTATTTGGTTGTTTCTGGTTTGTTGTGGCCTGTTTATATTCATTGATGGGATTTTCTGAAAATGAAAGTGGTTGGTTTGAGAATTTTTCCACTAGCTCATACCACTTCAGTCTCTGCAGAAGTGCAGTTTTCTCTTTCACCAGCTCTCTTGTTTTAGTAGCTGTCCCTGCTTGGGTGACCTGAGGGTTTGGGTGATAGTTCTGGCTTTGTCCAGGGCTCCTTTAGGCCTAAAAGAAGAGAAAGCCAGAGTGGAACTTGTACTCTATGTAAGGTGCTTTAGGTCCCTGAGGCAGAGGAGGAGGAGGCCTCACTGGCTGGGCTGGAATGAGGAGCTATCTGTGCTCTCTGCAAACATGGCTTGTGGCTCTTACTGCTGCTGTCTCCTCTCACCATGATGGGAGGGAGCCAGGGTTCTGCTTATCAACAGCTACATGCTGGAGTGTTAATAGTAAATTTAATGGCATGTTACAGAGGGAAATAAGCTCCTCTTCCTGATCTCAGCATGCAATTTTCATTTTGTATTTCTAGAGCATGTCTGTTCCATCCTGGCCTCCCTTCTGCGAAACCTGAGAGGGCAGCAGAGGACACGGTTACTGAATAAATTCACAGAGAATGACAGTGAGAAGGTGAGTGCTGAGTGTGTGTCTCAGTCTCTGGGCTGCCAGGTTGGGAGGGTTCTTGCTCAGGGTGCCTGGTGCGCTCGCTGAGTTACGAAAAGCCATCCTTGTACCTGCCTGCAGAGACTTCTGCTGTCACAGACCTTTGTTCTCTCATTCACATCATATCTACACACTGCAAAACTGGACATTTAGTGCATGGCCTCTACATCCCCTGTGCTCTTGTTTTTTGGTGCTCTTGCATATGGTAGTAGCAATTCTGTCCTGGGTTGTGTCTTGGCTGTAGAAGACAATCTGCAGTATTACATCGTGCTCTGAGATCAGGACAGCGTGGAAAGGCACCAGTGTGTCTGGTGAAGCTCTTTTGCAGAGAGTTTAGGAGTTGCTGTGGTACACATTTAACATTCCCCTCTTCTAGAATGTTTCACTTTAGTGGTGTTTGCTCTGGGAAATTCTTTCCAAAATATTTACATGGTGGTGGATAGATCAAAGCTTTGCAGAAAAGAAATAGCTTTTGCAAACCGGGGATCCCAAGGGATTTTTTAATTCTGCCACTGGGAAAAATACTGGTTCCTTAGTATTCCTCATTAGTGTGTTTTAAAGGTGTTTTTCATAACCTGTTCTACCAATTGTAGATAATTACTAGATAGGATTTCAGCTGCCCTAACACAATTCAGAGGAGAGTGGGAGAGCTGGAACATCCAGCACGGATAGACAAGTCCACTGGGGAAACCAGGAGCCTGGAGGACCACAGCACAGAGAGTGAGCTGGGGACACATGTCTGTTTGTTGCCATTTATCTGGCACTGAGGGACTGTGTTCCCATACAGGATGACATCCAAATGCCTGCAGCCCCAATGTGCTCATCCAGCCAGCACTTGTACCCTCCTTCTGTAACATGTTCCTTCCTGGGAGGGACAGAGCTGCCTGTTGCTTTGTGAAGGCTGAAGCTGAGAGGAAAACAAAATTGCATGAAGGATTAAAGATAATTGCATTATTCTTTTTTCTTGCTTACGTCTCTCTTCTGCCTTTGCAGGTTGATAGGCTGATGGAACTGTATTTTAAGTACCTGGATGCAATGCAAGCAGCTGATAAGAAGATTGATGGCGAGAAACACGTATGTATTGCTTGAGTTTTGCCAGGTCATGTCTGTAACACCTCTGCACAGCCATATCATCTGCACAAGACTTCTGGCCCTGCCAGTCACTATCCTCAGGTGTGCCCTCATACCTGTGCTGTTGCCTCTTAATTCCTATTGCCTCACTTTCCAATTCCAGGTAACCTCAGATAAAGTGGTCCAAGAATTTCTCTACAAATGCTTCTGGCTGTGTCTTAGAGTGGATTTTACCAGAAGTACCTAAGTCTGTGCTTCAATTTGCCTTCACTTTTACCTGGCTGCAGTCCTGCTTGGTTTGGCAGATGGAGAGCAGGTGAAATGCAGAGAGACAATTACATGATAATGTGTGAGGCCTCCTACCCTGGTCTGCAGAGTTGTGATCAGCGGCGAGGAAGTGTCTGTGTTGATGAGTTGGCTGAGGTGCAGCCAAGGGCTGTGTGCTCCCTGCACACCAGCAGTGAATGTTTGAGTGACACGAGCCTTGGTACAGCACAGCACTTTCTTGGAACTGAAACTGGAACAGACCTTTTAAAAGGGAACGAGCGGCTGGAGTCAGGAAGCAGCTTGCAGAGCTGTTAGCAAGCTTGGCCAGCTTCCCACAAGATTATCTGTATCAGTGCTGGGGAGGGTGTGAGATTGATTAGCGCCGATGGAGAGCGATGGCTGCAGCTGCCGTCCCGCTCGCCGCGCGCTCCGCGTGCCACGGGCAGCAGCCCCCCACCGGCCCCGACAAACAGCTGCCTGCCCTCTGCCAAGGCTGCTTCTCTGGGCACTGCCAAGCATTCCGAGGGCATTGGAGCACTGCTGCTGCTCAAAGAGGCACGGGAGTGAGTGATGAATGGAGCTGCTTTTCCTGCCAGTACTCAGGCTCCATATGGACAGCGGCAGCGTCACCACTGAGCGGTGGCCTGGAGGAAAACAGAGTTTACCCTTTCCTGCTTTCCTTCTGTGCTCTGTCCTTCCTCCTCAAAACAGGGCAAAAAATTATTTATTCTCTACGTTTTGGTGTTGCTGTGGGGGTTTTAGAACTCAAAATCCAGAATGGATTTTTTCAGTTGAAGCCTTGTAGTCTGTTGGAGCTGCCTGTACAGAGCCCTAAAATACCACATGCAGAGCAAGGGTATGTGCCCTTTATCCAGGAACACTCTGGAGCAGCCTGCAAACATTAACATCTGTAGCAAACAGCCAGCACAAAGCAGGAATGGAGGAAATTTGTGTGTGAAGAAGCTTTTGTGGAAGCTTTTCAATTAATATTAACCCATTCATGTCTACTAAATGCACAAAAGAAGTAAATCTAAGGGACATCAGATTCTCCTCCTGTACCCAAAATAAATCAACCTAAATTCTTTACCTTCTATTAGAACTAATAATCGGATTTGGCAGAAGCATCTCATGGGTGCAACATATTGGCCACAACATGTATAAAATATGTTGAAGTTCATTCCTAGCTCAGAACACTTTTGGAGAATTTTCATTTGCTTTATTTTGTAGCATCAGATGGTCAGTGGGACATGGTGTCCTGAGATCTGAAGTGGCTCAAGCATATTCCCCACACAGAAATAGGCAAAAGCCATCATTCTGTCTGTCACATCACAGCACTGTCTGGCTGTGACAGGATTTATGGGGCACTTTAATGTTCCTTGTTGTGGCACATGAATCACTGAGGTGGATTGTATGAACACTTTAGAAAGTGTGCTCCATCACTGGGGGGGCTTTTGACCTTCCCCTTGCAGTAGAGGACATAGTACCCCAGAAATCTAATATACAGATCCTCACCTTTCTCCTTGCCCCATGGAAAAATGGTATTTGGTGAGATTTCACAGGTTCAGGCTACACTGATGAGAGTGAGATCCGAGTTTGATGGACAGAGTATCCTGGTGTAAGTCTTGCATTACAAGGAGTGGAAAGCTGCTTACACAAGGAATGACTGAGTGCTTTATCTTTAGTAGTGCAGCTGGCATAAGAAGCTCCTGCTCTTGCAGTTCTCTTTCTTTGTATTTCTTTTAGCTTGGCTTATTGTAGTGATCTGGTTTATAGCCCTGCTTTTCAGCCCATGGCAGTGATGGTGATGGAATGGTTGGGGGTGGAAGGGAGTGGAGGGATTTCTGAATCTGGCTGTTCTGAGGAGGGACAGGTGTAATAATCTGCACCCTAATCTGGACTGTGAAACAGGATGCAGTCATTGAGCTCCTTCTCAGTGTTACCCCCTTATTTGCTTCAGTGGAATCTGTTCGGAAAGGTTCAGAGGTGATAACGTGGTGATTAACCTAATTGCCATGGGAAACCCAGGAGCAAAGTCCATGAGAGCATTGTCTCCAACACCTGATGCCTATCTTAGCACTTTTCTCAGAGTTTTTAGTTAATGAAAATATCTTGTTCTCCTCTCAATTTCTTTAATTATTTCTGTAGGAAACGGTGCAACATCCTGTGGCCTTTACCTCTCTCTAAAATGAGGTATAATTATGGGTGGCAGCAATAGCCTTGATGATCTCTAAAGATGGTAGGAAATGACAAGAGATAGTTTAATATTTTTATAGTTCCAAAGAAAATTATGCTCATCAGGTTTATTCAATAAAATATTCTCACCAGACACTTTGTGCTATAATGACTTACAAATTACATGCTAATTGTGCTACAGCAGAGCCACTCCATCCTTGAAAGGAAGAGGTGGAACTCCTAGGGATGAGTGTGGTATCCACAGGTGAGGATAACAGGTGGGGATTTGTGTTAGCCCATCCTTTCAGTTTGGTATAGAAAGACTGGATTGCTTGGAGCTGTGCTGAGGGCAGGACGTGATGGCTGTGAGTGTGGCTCTTAGCCTGTGGTCTGAAGGCCCACCCTGAGCACATCTTGCATCCCTCAGCTCTTGCCAGTGATAGAGACAGAAAGTAGTAAGGGGAGAGACTCCATCTCTCGTCTTGGTGCACAGCTATTTGGAACATGCTCATTTCTGTCCACCTGGATTGGCCTCACTGTTCTGAGTGGTGAGGATGGAAAACCAGGATCCTGGAGGTGTTCTTTGTTCTTGATCAGTACCCACTCCTTTTGCTCTGCCCATTTGTGCAGTGTGTGCTGGAAGGTGAGCGAAGGGTGAGGAGGGAGGAGGATGCAGAAATCTCCAGTGCCCATATGGAATAATGTGATCTTTGGTACAGCACTGGCACATCCCTTGCATCTCTAGGCTTGGAGTCTCTACTTGACACCTCGAGGCCTGTCAGTCCTGCCTCATTAGTGTGAGAGAAGCTCATTTTAGCTTCACAGAAGCCCATCTTATTGCTGTCTTCTCCCATCAGCAAGGGGCATCTCAGTACATATTGCTGGCAGATTAGAAATGGCACCTGAGCGCTCATTTGGAGGTTAGCGACTGACAGCTTTGAAAAAGAGACCAAGTGGGAAAGGGGCTGCTTGGTACTGAATTGGAGCCAGATCAGCACTGAAAGGGTGGCTGTGGTTTAAAAAAAAAACAAAAAGAGGACTGTGAAAAGGCACCTTAAAACTGTACTGTCTTCTAATTCATATCTGCTTAATTTACTGGCACAAAATAATCTTCTCTGCGAGAGGGGCTGTTAGAGCCGCCACCACTGTGTAATCAAGACCGCGGCTGCCTGGATCCAGCTCCTGTGATCGCCGTGCTCGGATCAGAATACAGAGCAGACCCAGCCTTTGTTTCTTGCTCTGGAGATTCAGAGTCCTGGCCTGTGGCTGTTTTTCTGCTCAGGAATTTAGCACTGTTGAGCAGAGCAGCCAGTGAGCCTGTGTGCAGTGTGGAGTGTTAGCAGTGGTTTGGGAGTGAGTGTGTTGTCTTTCTTGAGTGTTTTTTTTTGGTTTTTTTTGATAATTGTCTCACTGTTCAGCTCTCTCACTAGCCAGACTCATCATTGTTTAGCTTTAGAGACCAGATTTGAGCCATTTGGCATGGATTTAGGGTGAGGGAAGTTACTCTCTGCACAAAATTGGATTTTTCTATTTACTGGCAAGAGCTCACATGCAGGCTTTGCCCAGTCATGCCTGTGCCCATGATTTTGAGAACCTGGAGTAAATGACAGTCATGCGTGTGTTGGAGTCTTCAGGATGTGATGCTGAAGTGTCACATCTGAGTGTAGCCAAAGCAGCTGATTTCACAACACAAACTAGTTCTTTTACTGGCAGACTGGATTTCTAGGAGGAAAGGAATATTTCACTACCTAAGCTTTCCTCTCCCTTTCAAGAGGAAGTGAGAATCAGCTGTCTAAGCCACTCCATCAAATTTCTATCCAGGGAGCATCCATTGCTCCCCTCCAGGGAGAGTTGCACAGGACTCATTTTCCTTCTTACACCTAAAACCCTCAACTCACCATTAGGTACGAGGGCTTGGCTTGACAGAACAGCAAAATTTGGCAGCCTCAGCCAGCTTTGGTGCTGGTGACCTTGTGTGCATGCATGCCTGGAGCACGTGTGCCCGAGGAGGCGCATCCTGTGGAGCATTGCAGGTCCGGAGCGCTCGCAGGCGATGGCTCTAATGAGGAAATATTGCTCCTCCGGCGTGCGCCCACCTGCCAGACGGCTGCGGAATAAATCACAGAGCTGCGGCGAGCTCGCGGGGCTGACGAGCTGCTTCCTTTGTTTAAGGACAAAACCAGAAGACAAACCCCAAAATGCAGAAGGTGACACGGCTGCTTGGGCCTGTCAGCCCTCCCCATGAGGATGGAGCACAGGCATGTCCTTGGGCCAGCTCAGGAGGCTGTTCTGAGCTCGCTGCCAGGTGGCTCTTGGCAGTGTTTTGAAGATGTGCTCTCTGGACATGGGAGATGGAATGGAATGGAATGGAATGGAATGGAATGGAATGGAATGGAATGGAATGGAATGGAATGGAATGGAATGGAATGGAATGGAATGGAATGGAATGGAATGGAATGGAATGGAATGGAATGGCCTCTTTCACTCTTCCTCTGGCCTCCCTCTGGGCAGGTCTCTGTGAGTGAAACTTGTGTATGCAGAGGAAGAATGGATGGTGGGTTGTCATTCCCATGGGAGTCACTGCTCTTTGATGAAAAAAGCCCTGTCCTGGGTCTGCCCTGGCAGCACCTCTTAGAAACACAGCTGGAAGAGCCTGGCTGGTCATGGGAAAGCTGTCCTTGTGCAGGATTTTCAGATGTGTTTTCTCATCTATTGGTCAATAATGAAGCTAGAAGCCCTCTAGGTGTTAGAGTGTGCTGGAGTCGTGTTTTGCACTGCTGAACAGCACCCTCAGATGGCCAGTAAAAGAGTAGGTTTTGTTCCATTCTGACAAAGGACTTGTAAATCATGGATACATGGGTCTTTCCACAGTCACACACCCTCATTTCTCAATGTAGAAATGTGATTTGTGTGTTTAAATTAAAATTTTAGCTTGCAGATGGACACACTTCACAACCAGCAAAGGCAAAACTTCTTCAAAATTGAATGAAATGTTTTGTGAATTTAAATGAATTATTAAAATACTTCTTCGGTGAGAAATACATGGCTGGTAATGTTTGGGGGAACAAAACAGTTCTTAAGAAACCACAAATTCCACCAACATTTTGCCACTCCTAATGGGAAGTGCTGTGAGAGGATCCTCACACCTTTCCTTTGTGTGGCTTTACAGGACATGGTGCGTCGAGGAGAGATCATAGATGATGACATGGAAGACGAGTTCTACCTCCGTCGTCTGGATGCTGGGCTCTTTGTGCTGCAGCTCATCTGTTACATCATGGCAGAGATCTGTAATGCCAATGTTCCCCAGGTAAAGCTGTGTACGAGGTTGGCAGATCATCTGTGTTGGCATTCCCGGTGCAGACAGGGCTCTAAATCCTTGCAAATGCTGTGTTGAGTAATTGTTTCTCTAATTCCCTTTTGGGGAGGAAACCTACTGTTTATTGCACATACAGCTTCATCAAGTTGTAGCAGATAGGAGGGCATTAGTGGGGTCAGAAGCCAATTGTTGTCACTAAATTTGTATAATCTGTGTGAGCGAGGTCAGGGTTTGAAATGGAAAGGCCATGTTGATGCTATTGCTGAGGGAGTAGGGGAAAGGGACCAGCTCTCAGGAGGTCTCACAAAAGCACAGATACAGCTTTTCTTGATCTGTGCAAAATGCTGCATCTCTGCTTCCTCTGAATGCATTGGGGGTTTGTGAATGCATTCTGTGGCTTCTTATTTCTGTGCCACGTGCCTTCCTGGGTGTTCCTGAGAAGATGCTGTGGGCTGCCAAGCCTGAGTTGGTTTTTGTGGTGCTCAGGCTGTGCATAGACTTGTGTTGAAGATTTCTTTCTTCTCTGTCCTGCTCCCCATCAGATTCGTCAAAGAGTTCACCAGATCCTGAACATGAGAGGCAGCTCCATTAAAATTGTTCGACACATCCTGAAGGGTGAGTAGAGATATCTTGTGCAAGTGTCTCATCGCTACCGGGGACAGCTTGGTCATCGCTTTGCAGGATGAGCCTTCACATGTAATTCTCCTTGGCTTCCTGAGCATCTCCAGGCAGCAGCTGAGCAGTGTTCCGAGATGCTGGCAGGGCTGGAATCACCCTGATTAGTGGCGTGCTTTGCTTTGCCTCTGAGTTAGGACACTTGCTGTAGCTGCTGTCACAGAACAGCACGTCACTCCACGCTTCCATCACCTCCAGCCTGGCTGGAATTCACTGCTGACATCAATGTGAGAGTAAATATTTAAGGGAAGTGTACATGCCTGCTAGAGGGAAGAATAGTGGAGTCTCATCTTTCATTAACATGGCCTTGCACTTTACCATCTGCACCATATTACTACCCATGGTGTATTTGTCTTGTTCTTAGTGTCAGATTAATATGGATTATAGCATTAAAGTATCCTCCATAGCTTTAAAATGTAGCTGTTGTGATTTGCAATCCCAGTTTTAAAGTACTGCTTGTTATTTTTAATGCTCATGGTGAATTAGAGCAATGCCTATTTTAGCTGTGGCCCTCCTTAGCAGCAGCAGCCAGTGGAACTGGGGGTGAGGAGGGCAGGACTCAGCCTCTTCCCATGGCCCCTTGGAGCTGAGAGGCTTAATGGGAGCAGCAGGGAACCAGAGCTGCCTGGGGAAGTTGCTTCCTTATGGAATGTATCTGCTCCAAAGGGGCTGTGTTGTTTTCAGTGTGGGGTTAGGAGTCTTAATTTTCTTCTGGAGGGAAAGGAAGTTTAGCAGCACTGGGCTTGTGTTTCAATGTTTCTGCTTTCTTTGGGAACAACAATGTTCTCCTGGGTTTTCCTTGTCCCCACTTCAACAATGGCAGGTACACACAGCTTATTTCCTGCAGAACCTGTCGGTTTTCTCCTTTCTCATACACAAGAAAAAAAGGAATTAGAAAGCTGGCTGGTATGACAAAATTAAGAGTGATTTTCTGACAGTGTGAGATTGCCTGCAGCTATAGGCAATCTCTTTGGCCCTTGTCCTTGGCCACGAAGTGCAAGCTAATGCCTGCTGGTGAGAAGGGGGGGCTGCATAGGATGTCTTTTCTGATTTTAATTATGATACTTGAAAATTCCTGCCTCTAAACTGCCCCTTTCCAGTGTGGAGTACGGCACACATCCATGATCAGATTCTCACATTTGCCCTGGGCCGTGTGTCCCTGAGGGAGTTGTCTGCACACCTCACTGGATTTGCACACCTCACAGTCACGGCTCTGGCTTGTTGATTTACATACCAAGCTGAATCAGAGGGCAGCTGCATTACAATTTCATCTGATTCTTTTTTTCCCAGACAGTGACTTGCATTGTGAAACTTTCTCCACGGCTGTGTCAGGTGTTACAAGCTCAGGGTCGTGCTGGGTTGGGTGCTTTCAGCAGCACCACGTTCCCTGCCTGAAGGGACACATTGGCATGTTAATAATGCAGGGATGGGTACAGAGTTTGGGCTCTGACTGCAGCTCTCCCCAGCTCTTATACCTGCCAGTTTTAGAGACTTTTAGAGACAATAGTCAAAACCTCCCAATAAATTTCTTAGTGGGTGCTTGTGAAGTCCTGCAGTGGGACCCAAGAGGCAGGAGCAGCACTGGGCTCTGAAATTTGAGATAGTTACACACCTGTGCCCACATGTATAGTGAGCACAGATTCACCAGCCTGTAACAGCAGCACCACCTGGGACATGCACCTGCTTCTCTGAAGGAGTCAGTTCCCTGGACACAGCTTCCAGGAAAGCAAAGGAGCTGGAACAGGGATTTGGGTGTGGACCCTGCAGTGTGATGCTGGGGCCAGCAAGGGGTTTCCAAAACTTCACTGGAGTCAACTGCACATGACTCTATTACAAGTGACTGAGAGATCAGGAGCTTGAGCCTTGGCTGGAAGGTTTCCAGGCTACTTCCCAACTTGCTCTCAGGACAGATGAGGACTGGTTTATTTTTACATTTTGTTCAGTGTTTTGCTCTTGTTCAGTTTTTATTTTCTATTTTTGCATACTAATTAGGTGCTCAGTTTTTAGTTTGATTTTTATGGCCTACATATTCTCCATGTTTCTCTGGCAACCTGACAGCTGATGGATCCCTTGGGGTGGCTCAGAATTACTTACGATGCAAGCAAGGAAGCGAGACTGTTTTCTTATGGTAGAGCTTTCAAGGGGGAGGAGTGGGCAGGGAATAACGGGAGGCTCATTAATGCATTTCTGCAGGCTGACCAGTCCTCCCACACTTCCTTTTTTTGGAAGATCAAGCATTTCTTGCAACAGGACAGGTAGTTTATGCTTTGGAAGAAAACAACTGAGTGGTGGGTGCCTTGGCTAGGGAGATGTTTTTGGGGATGGAGGCTGGATTTGGGGTAGCAGCAGTGTCTGTGTCTTGGGGAGGTGCCTGGTCTCCATCTGTCATTGGCAATGGAGTGAGGCACAGGCCTCTCTAAAATGATACTTGGCTCTGGAACAGCAAATCTCGCTGTTCCTTGCTGATCCAGAGGGTGTAGCCATTGATCCTTGGCTCCCTTGGAAGCTCTGTCAGAGCTGCTCCTGCTGGGGCCCTGCCCTCACACCTGGTGTCAGGTGAGTGGGCACACTGAGAGCTGGGCATGTGGAATGGCTGCTGCACATTCCAGCCCAAACCCATTAGCACAGGTAAACACAAAGGAAGGGTCAGTGTGCTCTGAGGATGGAGCTCAGTCTGGCTCATGGTGCCTCCATCTGTGCAGGCTCCAGAGCTTCCAATATCCATTACAAGCCTCAGTATTTCCCAATTGATTTTTACTGTTCTGTAACCATTGTATTTTGTCTAATGAAGCAGAAACCAATCTTGGGCTCTTTCCCTTTGTGTAGCTACAGCAGTGTGTAAGCTCTGGTTAACTGTTGGCAGGGGCAGCTTACATTTGGGGTTTTTTTTTAGCAATCTCAGTGAAGTGGTGGAATTTTAAATAAAAAAGTAAATACATAAATCTTGGTCGGAGATTTACTTTGTTAAGCCTGGTTCTGGGGGTTTTATCTCGTGTCTTCAAGCTGCTAATGCTTCAAATGAGCATTAGCATCTGTCATAACCCAGTAAACATTCTGCCTTGGAGTCACTGAGGTTTTAGTCTTACAAAGCCTAGATGTTTAGAAGGAGAAATGCTGAGCTTTTGGACAAGATAAGAAGAATTTGTTTCTTGTTTTTGTTTGGGTGATCTCCTGGAACAAAGGAAGGGCAGTGTCATTAGTGGCACTCAGCAGCTCCCTGCTTGAGCCCTAGTCCAAGCAGTCTGGCCATCCTTACAGCTGGGGGCAGAGCAGCGGTGCCAGGCTTGAGGACTGTGGCTGTCCCTCACCTGGGTTTGGAGAGGCCACTGCAGGTGGGAAGTGTTGACCTTGGGCTGCAATAAACTCCAGCACTTGCATCCAGTGGAGCTGTTCCCCTGCTGGAGCGTGGAAGGGGCTGCTGGGGACAGAGCTGGCTCCTGCACCAGCTCCAGGGGCATGCTGCTGACAGAAGGCTCTGGTACTGCCTGAGGGGACAGGGGATCCTGAGCTAAGTGCCAGCCTTGGCTGGGAAGGGGATCCCATCCTTGTGCACTGGGACCATCTCCTGCCTGAGGTTTGGATCCCCAGTGCAGCCCTCAGCCAAAGCACGCACAGCGCAGCAGGGCTGGGCTGTCCCACAGCAGTCAGTCCATACACAGGGAGCTACGAGGAATCCATCCTTGTAGGAGCTTTCTGCTGCTTTTAAGAGCTGTGGAGAGCAGCTCCTCCGTCCAGGGAAGGTGCCCTGAATTGGGCCCTTTGCCGGGACAGTGGGCAGCTCAGGTTCACCTGCAGCAAACCTCAGCCGTTACCACCTGCTCATGTTACAGTTACTGGAGCAGTTTATAAATATTAAAAATATTTTTCCCAGGGGCTTGGCAAAGAACTCTACTGCTTTTACATAGAGAGAGAGAGAGAGAGCCAGCATGTACACACAGGAGGGAAGACTCCCACATCAGCTAACTTCTGGCTGTCCTCACTGCTTTCAGTGCTCCTGTAACAAAGGCTTTGATGGAGCTCAGAGCAAGTAGCTGTGCTAAACGTATAAATATTAAAGCAAACTTTCTACAGCAACTTACCATTCAGTGCTGAATACAAGCTGTTCTGTTTGTTTGGAAGAAGGAAAAGAATGCAAGCAGGCGGAGGCAGGGAAGCGCTGTCTTAACCATCAGGCTGCTCCTGATTTCCTCAGATTTGTTCAGCTCCTTGCTTCCGCAGCTCAGAACCTGCTTTTCATTTTTTCTTTTTAAAACGTCTTTGAAAATGCAGGTTCTGGTTGCAGGAAGGAGGGAGCTGGTAGGGGATGAGAGCTGCCAGCTCCAAATGAATATCAGGAAGGAGAACTACAGGGGGAATGTTTAGTTCTGTAGTGTTTGGCCTTGTGCATGGATGGGTAACACCACGCTCAGCGTCTGGTGTCCTCTTCCTGATGACAAGGAGTTTGGTTTGTAGTTAAATCTGAGCTGGTGGCTTTTCTTCTGTGTGGCTAAAAGCAGATGGAGATGGAGGAATTTGGGTCTTCTTGGCAAAAATCCTCATTCAGGATGCTTGGACAGCAGGCAGGTTAAACCCAGGACTGGGAATGATTAACAGCTGTCACAGAGCCTTCCTGACCTTCCCTGATGACACTGAGTGTCCAAAGGGACCTAGGAAACCAGTGATTTATGGCACTGTTTGCATTTCTTGGGCATAGTGCCATGATTCCCATGCCAGGGAATGGGTGCTCCAGGGTGCTGGGCCAGAGCAGGGAGTTCTCTGCCTCTGTCTGCCACAAAAGCTTTAATGAGTGTCAGCAGGTGTTTGTTATGCAAAGCTTTAACCCTGGAGATGGGCAGGAAAACCATCAACGCTTCTTGCATTAATTCCCATTAGGCTGTTTGCAGTGGCTGTAGATTCGCTGTGGTGTCTGCAGGAGCTGTTGCCCTTGTTTGTTCCTGTTGCACTCAAAGCCGGTGTCCCTCTTCTCTCTCCCTGCAGAGTACGCGGAGAACATCGGGGACGGGAAGAACCAGGAGTTCCGGGAGAGCGAGCAGAAGCGGATCCTGGATCTGCTGGAGAATTTCTGAGGACCTGGGAGACACCTCTGTGTCTGCCCACAAGCACGTGGCACCAGTTCTCCCTCCTCCTGCCCCTCCTCCAGCCTCTATTGCACGATGAAAGTGATGTTTCTATGAAACTGCTTCTAAATGGGATTTGGGAGATATTAAAGATAGTTTGCTTTTTTTTTAGTTCCTGGTTTGTTATTTGAGCAGTGTTCTGTGAGTGGGGCTGCAGCTGCATACCCAGCACAAAGCCAGCATGAGGTTCCCATCTTTTTTATCTTTTTCCCCCTAAATCAAGCTGCCAAGGATCAGTGTGAAATAATACAAATGTATCCGTGGCAGGGAGGGCAGAGAGGAAGCCTGGATGGCTCGAGAGACTGTTTGCAGGTTCTTCCAGCCTGATCCATTAATGAAAATGTACAACCCTTGTTCTGATGTGAGACAGGGAGGTTGAGGTGGTGGTGTGTGTCCAGTTCATCCCTTCTTCAGTGGCAGAAGAGATCCAGGAATTGGCCACATCAGCCATTCCTGTTAAATATTCCCAAAGGTGAGTGGGAATTGAGAGTAGGTTCTGGCACAGGCTGGTCACTGTTCCCTTCTGAAGAGGGAAAAGAAGGAATGAGTGTGTTGGGGTTTTACCCAGAGCTAGGAGTGAGGGGAGGTAAGTAAGTGACATGCCCAAATTCCTCACAGTCAGCTTTGGGTCTTGGCTGTGCTTGTTCAGTAGAAAAGCAGTGTTGTGGTTCCTGGACAGGAACTCGGCTCTTGGAGCCGCAGCAAGTCCCCAAGAGCAGAGGGGTGGCCCTGTGTGCCCTGGGGAAAGGAGCCACAGCTCACTCTCATCACCCTCTGCACTGTGGTGTGCTTTTGGGTAGCTTTGTGCCAGACTCCGGTGCTTCCCTGAGCCGGGACATCCAACTGGGATAAGAAGTAGCAGAGGATATTTTCCTGCATCCTCTTTTCTGCTGCTGAAGTTAATGACTGTCATCACAAGCCATCGTGGCTCCCGCAAGCTGGGCCCTGCCTAATTTAGAGAGATTTGCATGCTGGCAGCATTCATTTTTTATCTCCAAGAAAAATGCATTGTCAGGGAAGCTTAAAGGCTTCCTTCAATCCTCACTGCACAGGCACTGCTGGCCTGGCGCTATTGAACACTGGTGTTCAGGGGATCAGCATGGAAGTCATGGCTTCAGCAGCCACAAAAAACGGCAAAAATACATTTCTTTTTGTGCAGAACTTGTCAAATTCCTCATTTCTTTCTTCTGTTTTCAACCTGCTTCCTTAAAGGTGTTTTTTTCCTTTAGCTTTCAGGTGTGTTTAGGTTTTTACTTGATTCCCTTTCCATACCCAGTAGAGTTGTGGTCAGAGCTGGTCTCTGGTTTCCCCTGGAAGGTGACTGGGTGTCCCCTCACACTGTGCTTGTGTTGGAGGAGCTGAGGAGAAAGGGAGGGATCTCAGAGAGTTTGAGGCAGAGCAGAAAGAGGACTTAATGAATGTGGAACAGTTTCAGCTGAGAAGTGAGGCTATGTATCTGGGGGAGAAAAGGGCAGGGAAGATCTTGAGAAAACTTCAATAAACTGCCTAAGGGCAAAGTAAGTTTATAAATCTGAGTGAACATTTTAAACCTGATCTTGCTGTTTGCCACACCTGTGTGTATACATGTGATCATTTCCATGCACAGCTGGTGAGCTGCTCTGGGTGTGCAGTGCATGATCCCTGCTCCAAGCTGGCTCCTCTCAGATGAGGAAAACCTCCCGCAGCATCTGCTGGGAGCAAAATGTCGATCACTGCCACAGTGGGTTGTGCCAGTGAACTCACCTGGGAAGCACAGCAAGGGACAGGGGCTGGAGAAACCTAAAGTGTGGTGGTGTGTGGGTTCCCTGGGGAGCAGGAAATGGTCCTGGCACGGCTCCAGCTGCCAGCAGTCAGTGCTGTCCTGCATCAGGAGAAGGAGCAGGCACAGTCTGTGATGGGGCCTGAGCCTCAGCAACATCCTGTGAGGTTGTGTTCCCTCTGCAGGGCTGGGGACGTGGTGCCACCTCTGCACTGTCCCTCTCAGTTCTTGGGGCCGTGGTGCTGCACCTGGGGAGCAGGAATGCCTTACCATGAGGATTTTTGTCTTCCCCAGCTGAAAGAAGAATCTGTGGGATTAGGGAATGGCAGCATGCCCATCCCACCCAGCCCAGCCACTGTCCCTGTGATGGATGAGGGTACTCCAGATGTTGCTGAGGAATTTGCGCAGAGATGGTTCCTGCAAGTCAGGCTTTTACAAGGTGGATGATGAATTATTCTCTTCTAATTTCCAAGCTTTTTCAGAGGGAGGAACCCCACTGCTTCAAAGGAGCCCAGTCAATTTTGATCCTGGTAATCACAGCAGACCCTACCCACTCTGGCCCCACACCTCACTGCTGGGAAACACTGGATCCTCTGCCTTGGTCCTTGGGATAGGCTGGGGGCCCACATAGGCACACTGTTATTAATTAAGGTAATTATTCGGCTTAATGTGCTGCTCCTGGCCAGCTCATTTGTGCTGTCATATTGAGCAGCACAGAAAAGCCTTGGAGGTGTGAGGATGGGCACCCCGAGCCTTGGCAGTTGTGGAGAATGACGTTATTGTAATTGAGGGAGGATTAAAAGGTGGAGCTACTAGCAGATTTCCTTGAGGAAGTTCCATAGGCTGCACAGGGAGATCTGTGCCCTGGTTTAACCCTGCTGGTTCTGTGGCCTTGGAACAGCAGCATCACTGTTGCCTTTGGAGCTAAATAAGGGTTTTGGGAGAAGGTGCAGCAGTGGCACAACCTCAAGCAGCACACGTGGGACTCTGGGCTGCTGGGACTGATGGCAGGGACTGGGTGGCAAGAGCCTGGTGGCCTTGGCTCCTCTGTGAGGAGCTGAGCTCGTGTTGAGCCACACTCCCCTGCCTGCTCTGCTCTCAGAGTACCGGGCCAGCCTCGGCACAGGGCAGCAGAACATGCAGGGACAGAGACCCCTCTCCATTGAACACCCCCCAGGCCATGCTTTCTTGTCTCTGACTGTAAACAGATTTGACTAAAGAGGTAAATGAGAAGGTAATTAGAGGGAACATGATGGATGAGGCACTCTGGTGATGGGAAGCAGGAAGCTTGCCCTCCAGGAGAAAGGAGCTGGGAGGATGTTCTTCAGCAGAGCACCCACAGTGCCTCACGCTCCCCTCTGCAGCAGGATCCTGGGATGCAGTGGTGGGTGGGAGCTCAGACCCCTGGGGATGCCCAAGGCTGCCCCAGGCTGAGAGAGGGCAATGGGGCAGGCAGGGATGAGCCTGTCACCCAGACACCTGAACTTTGCCAGGGCACTGATCCAGGTTCAGTACCAGGTGCACAAGGCTGCCAAGCATCAGCCCAGGATTTAAAAGCAGGAAAGCAGCAAAGGATGAGGGAGATGCTGTCCTCAGTCTGTGGGGTCATCAGATTCCTCTGCTCCATGGAGGTGCTTGCCCCAGTGGGGTTTGGTTGGGCTGAGGCCAAGCTGGCCCTGGCTGGGGCTGGGGAAATCCTGGGGCAAGTCCTGGGGAAGCAGGTGTGGGAAGGGGGAGGGATGACACCATCCATGCAGTGGGGTGGGAGCCCCAGTGCTGGCAGTATCAGGGAGGGTGGGAGCACTGGTTTCCTCCTGCCTCAGCAGGAGCTGATGGCACTTCCCCCTGGCCACAGGAGACAGGCACTGACTGTCCTGACTGTGTGTCCAAATCCATCTTCAGCTCTGCTCCCGGCTGAGCCTCCCTAAATGGGGAGAAATGAGTGTAAATCATGGCTGAGGAACATCTCCTGATATCCCAGTGGAGGGACTGAGGCTGTGCTAAATACAGCGAGAGTCTGTCAGCACTGGGACCAAACCATCAGCTGCGAAATAACTCACTTACATTATTGATTTTGTAATTTTTTTTTTTCTTTTAAGGCCTTGCTCTCAGGGAAAGCTTTTCTCCTGGGGCAGGAAATTATTTGGAGGGGGAAGGGCTGGTCGGTTTGTGGTATTTTTGTTTGTTTTTTTACATTTAATTTTTTTGGTGTTTAATGGTTTGGAAAGAGGTAACTGTTCCACAATGACGGACACCTGTGATGGTGCTCCTCTCCATCGGGAACCTGGCAGTGGGTTCTGCAGAGGAAGGAGTTAATGGCCTGGAAACTTGAGTTCTCTGAAGAAATAATTCTTTTCAAGTCATTTTCTTCTGAATTTTCTGAGGCTTTGGAGACCTCCCTGTGCAGGGGCTGCTCTGGGCAGAGGCCTTTGAGTCCCAAAGCCCCCACGTGCTGGGGTGGGGTGGTGGGGTGGTTCCTGCTGCCTTTCCCACATTGTGCTGGGGCTCCCAGGATGAGGGGCCAGGGACACAGGGCTGTGAACATTCCAAAACAGGCAGGGGAACAAAGACACCTCATGTCCCTGCCCAGAAATGCTCCCACTGCTCTCCCAGCCAGGTCATGCCTCTGGGAAGGGCTGTGCCAGCAGTGACACAGGGAGCTCGTGGTGGTGCTGGTGTCTTGAGCAGGGTTCTCCCTACCCAAAACCCCTCTCCTGCTCGGTCTGTTATTTTTGATGCTGTTGTGGCTGTCGTGGTGTGGGTGGGTGGGTTGTGTTTGCTCACCTGAGCTCCCACTCGCCGCCTCCCTGGCTGCTCCCTGCACCGGGGGATCCCGACAGGCGCTGCCTCCGTGGCTGGCTGCTCCCAGGATGATTTGTGGAGGAGCAGGCTCTAATGTTGCCTGGCGGGAGCATTGTTTTCCTGCAGCGCACGCAGACCTTTGCAAATAATCTAATAATGCAGGAATGTCAAACTTCAGCTGTGGAAGGAAATCCTTTTATACAGGAATTGTCAAGTCTCTAAACAAGTATCAGAAATGAGCTCAGTATCAATGTGGAGGGTGTTTATTCTGCCCGTCAGAGAGATGAACAACCCAATTCACTCTCCCAGGCAGACACAAATTTGAGTGTTGGCTCCTGGACCTCAGGAGAGTTCAATGCTGAGCCTTGGGGTGCCCCTGCACAAACCCTTAAAGAGATGAACTTCAAAATAATGCATGAGGCAGACCCCAGTGCTTCAGCAGCTCTGGAGTTTGGGGTTTGAGGGTTTTTGTTTTTTCCTTCCAGTTGCTGGGCAGCTTTTGCTGTCAAAAAGGACTATGGGGTATTGGCATTGGAACAAGCATGAGCAGCACTCGGGAGCCAGCAGGAAGGACCAATGCTCTTGCTTTCATTCTGGGTGTCCTTGGACAAGTCCAGGTCAGATCTGTGTCCCTGGGGATGTTCTTTGTGCCCCTCAGGGTCTGGGGGTTTCTCTGAGGTTGATTCCCCATGAAGTGCTGTGGATCTGTCTGACCCCGCCATCCCCTTCCAACCTCATCCAGCTCTTCTGAGTTCCACTGCACCCTCCAGCTTTTCAGGTTGCCTTTTCCTGGTGGACAGGTGTCCCAGGGAATTCACATGCAAACCCCATGGGTGCATGAGCTGTGACCATGGTGGATGTGATGCCTCTGGCATCTCTGTGGTTTCATGGAAGTGCTCGCTGGTTTCCTCCATGTGGTGAGTGCTCTCCCCAGCAGAACTGAGCAGTGGGCAGGAACGTGGCACTGACAGAGATAAGGAGTGTTTCATCCTCGAGAGCGAGTCCCTGGGCCGGCTCTGCTGACAGAGAAGCCCTGTGAGGGAGGTGCTGGCTGTTGAGAGCAATAATGAGGGAACAGATAAGGGACCTCGTTAGGCAGTGGGTGCTGGCTCTGCTCCGGGAGCTGCTGGCTCTGCTCCCACCTCTGTGTGTGAGTGACCTCCCCCCAGATCCCTGTCAGACACACAGGGGGTTCTCTGGGGCCGCACCCACAGGCAGCACCTGCCCGAGGCCTCACCACTCATGGATTAAAATTGAGGATAGCCAAACATTCCTAGCACATTTTAGATGTGGGGCCTGGCACTTCCCTGTCTGCTGGGCCCTGCACGGCCCCAGTACCTGTTTCTCATACACTGTGATGGCAGAAAATCTGCTGGAAATGGGACTTAATTCAGGCTCTGCCTCTGGAGGTGTTCCTGGCTCCATGAGGAATTTATGCTCTTTGCTTCCTCCTGGCATGATTTAAATATCTCTGATGGTGCACAGATGGGTTTCAGCCCTTGAGGTGCAGCTGCATGGCCTCAGCCTCCAGTGGGGGATGTGCTGCCCTGTGTTGGGGTGTAGGAGCTGGGCAGGAGCTGGGGATCCCTGCCTGTGCCTGGAATGTGCAGTCACCACTGGCTGACATCTCCAGCTCCTGCTCTGGCTGTACACCTGTGAGTGGGTCCTTCACAAAGTGGGGTGCCAAGTCTGGGGGAGCACAGTTTGTATCTTCCACTTCAGTGCAGATTTGTTTTTATTCCCTTGTTGGCCAATGGCAGAGGATGGACCCTGGGCCACAGCAGCCACAAGACTGGGCCAGCTGCCCAAAATGTGGGGCACATGAGTGCTTGGCCTTTGCTGCTTCTCCTGTTGCACCTGAGCCTGTGCATGAACCCCATCTTTCAGTACATGAACTGTGTCTTTCAGTGCAAGAACCCCCTATTTTGGGAGTTCATGAACCCCATCCTTTGGCACATGAATCCCCCTGTTTCAGTGCATAGGTTTTACCTCCACACGTGCCTCTGGGAGATCTGATGCTTTTGCTTTGTCAGGATCCAGCCCAGAGCTGCTCCTGACACTGCTGTGTTTGCTCAGCAGCTCCAGGCAGCTCTACCTCAGGACACCCAAAGTCCTTTGCCACTGCTGCTGTTGCCATCCCAGAGTGGGACCCTCTGATCCCACCCAGCCATGGAAACTTCTAAATGCAGCCAGGCATGGCCGTGACGCCCGTTTGTCTGTCCCTGCTGCTCCCTCCTCCCTCAGCTTTTAACTCCAGAGGGAGTAATGAACCTGGGCAGAGATCAATGCTCTGCTCTGAGCCAGGCTTTATTCTGACATCCAGCTAATGCTGCAGCAGGTACAACTTTTTTTTCAAAATTATTGATTAGTAACGCAGGTACGAGGCAGCACAGCTCCTGGCCAGGGACCTGCCTTGCTGGAGGGGAATGGGATGAATACCCCCACTCCTTCTGGAGTCCTGCCAAGAGAAGGCTCAGGAAATACAGTCAGTATTTTCAAATCCAATTTAAAGAATCTCTTTGCAGCCAGCATCTGTCACCTCATGGCAGAAAACACCTGAAATAATCTGATTTTTTCTGTTTATCTAGAGAGCAAATAATATCCTTTTGTTTGCTGTGTTGCATACAGATACTCTGGTATGAGTGACGCCTGCTCTGTGCCTCCCCTGGTGCTGAGGCCAGTGTTTAGGACAGGGATACAGCATCACCGGGCCCCTTGGTGGATTTTAGGCTTTTCACAAGAGGTGTATGAATGGCACAGGTGCTGGTGCTGTGGTTGTGACCTGCTGTGAGGCTCAGCTCTGGAAGTGTTGGTGCTGTCGGTGGGTTTGGCCTCAGGGTTTCTGCACCCAAAAGGACATCAGGCTCCTACGGGTTCTATGAAATCCTGCTCGTGGCAGGAGCAGGGTGCTCTCTCCAGCTCTCTCTGGTGCCACCGGCCACGCTCCAGCCGGGCTCTGAGGGTGCGTGTGAGCTCGCAACCCACTCCAGCTGCAGGTTTTCATTTCGGGACAAATCTTGCACAGCCTGGGACAGCGATCAGGATACACGTGGGGACGCGTGTCCTTGCTCTTCCTGTAACGTTTCAAAAACCCCTCGAACTGCCCCCAGATGGGCCCTGGCACTCGCGGTGAAGCCGGAGCACCGGGCACTGCCGCTCCGGCACTGCATCTGCCGACTGGGGCTGTGCTGAGATGAACTGGATCGCACTGGGCTGAGCAGTGCTGGGCCGGACCGGGCCGGGCAGGTCGGGCGGAGCCGCGCTCTGCAGCGGGCTCTGTCCTGGGTGCTGAAGCCTCTCCCGGCGAGACCGGGGGTGCCCGGGGTGTCGGCCCGCGGAGAGCGGAGCCGGGGCTGCCAGGGGCTCCGGCCGTGCGGGTGGTCCCGGCAGTGCGGAGGAGCGGTCCGGGTGGGGAGGTGCGAGGAATCCCGGTGGTATCGGGGGGTCCCGGCGGGCAGCACGGGGGGCTCCCGGCGGTGCTGGGGGTCCCGGCGGGCAGCACGGAGGGGTCCCGGTGGTGCCGGGGGTCCCGGCGGGCAGCACGGAGGGGTCCCGGTGGTGCCGGGGGTCCCGGCGGGCAGCACGGAGGGGTCCCGGTGGTGCCGGGGGTCCCGGCGGGCAGCACGGAGGGGTCCCGGTGGTGCCGAGGGTCCCGGGGGGGGCGGCGGGTCCGGCCCCGCCCCGCGCAGTTTAAGAATGAACCGTGGGAAAAAAACTTGGGGGTGCGCGCGGGCCGGGATCCCTCCGCCGGGCGGGGGAGGCTCCGGGCGAGCCGCGGCACCGCCTCGGCGCGCGGCGCCCTCCGCGCGAGGGAAGAGCTCCGCAGCGCGGCGGCGCCGGGACCGCGGCGCAGCCCCGGGGACAGGGCTCGGCCCGGCGGCGCCGCCGCCCCCGGGACGGACGCGCCCGCGGCAAGATGGGCGCCCTGGCCCTGGCCCTGGGGATTTTCCACTACCTGGGGCTCTACCTACAGCTCGGCGCCGCCTCCCGGCACCCCCCGTGGGACGCCCCGGCGGCGGGCAGCGGTGAGGCGGCGGCTCGGAGTCGGGAAGGGGGCGACTGAGCGACGGGAGCTCCTGGGGCTCGGTGCCTCTTGGGGCTGGCGGCGGGTCGGGGCGGCTCTTGCCCGGGCAGCGGGACGAGTGCGGGGGGTCGGGGGTCCCGGTCGGGCTCCGCCACCGAGGGCAGCCCCGTGTAGCTGTCCGTCGCATCGGCGGCTCGAAGAGTGGGGGGCAGCGGGGCGAGCTGGGGTTGGGCTCCGCCGCTCTCCGGAGCCCGGGAGGCGGCCTCTGCTTTGGCCGCTGGGCTGCCGAGTCGGGGGGCTCTGCACGTCCCGGTGCCTGCAGCCACCCGCACCCCGTCTCCGTGTGTCTCACGGTGTCGCCGCCACCACCCGCACCCCGCGTCCGTGAGCCTCCCGGTGCGCTTCCCGGTGCCGCCGCCCGCCCCGCCGTGCGGTGCCCCACGCCCCGGCAGCGGGGCTCCCCCGCCGCCTCCCGCTCCCTCCGGTGCACGGTGGTTCGGCGGGTCGGTGCTGCCGAGCCCGATGGGATCCAGCGGGGTTGGGGAAGTGGAACCTCTTCCTGCATCCTGCACCCGCCGGCGAGGAACCTGGCGTAGGGACAGCTCCCTCGTGGGTACCGAGAAGGTGACAGGGGACCAAGCCCCCTCGGAGGAGGCTCTGAGAACCTCCTCGTTCCCTGCGGAGCGACGCGGACACGTTCAGTCTTAGCCCGAGGAGTGACCACGGGGACACGCTGGCTGCCCGGGTCCCAGCTCTTCCCCCCGCCCAGCTCCGGGGCCTCCCGTGTGCGGAGGGACCCACTGTGCCCCGAGGAGCCTCCAGGCACACGAAGCCTCGGGCCGTGCCAGAGTGAATGGTGTGAGGTGCCCCGCAGTTTGTGGTGTCCCGCAGCAGTGCGTGGGCTGGCAGGTACCTGCCTGCCCAGGGAAGGGACGATCAGCCTCTGCATTGGGGGTTCACAGCACGAGAGTTTCCAGACCTGCCAGGCTGGCATGCCAGACGGAAAGGTGGGTGAAGAGCCTCCATTAGCCACCGCTGCTCCCCTCAGAAATTCAGCAATAGGCAAATAAATAGGGAAATGGTCGCTGCGAGGGAACAGGGAGCCAAGGAGATGAAATATTCTGGGAGGGCGAGTGCACTTTGGAGCCACATTACAGCTTGGTACTCGAGCAGTTCTGCAGCAACTCACTTAATCACAACAGAAACCTTTATTAACGATACTGAAAAGCAGTGAATAAGTGGGTCATGTATAATAAGCCATTTGTGTTCAGTAGGTGAATACCAATTTGATAAAAGCTGTGTGTGCTGAAAACCTGTATAAATCGCTGTTTAGCAGATTGGAGACTGATCATTTCATTACTGGCTGGTGCAGCTTTCCCTCCACACCACGAGAGTCCAGCAGGTTGGAGACGTGGAGAGGGAGAGGGGCTGTGGCCAGCGGGATGGGTTCGGCTGTGGTTGGGGGGCGCGGGCAGGTCCTGCCGGGCTCTGCCCGCATCAGGCAGCACCCAGAACTCGCTGCCATCTCTGCCCGGTGTTGGAGGCCTGGAGGAGCCTCCACGGCACCGCGAGGCTCTGGCACAGCCCTGGAGTGCCTTCACTCTTCCTTTTAACTTGTCCACGCCGGATGCAGTGAGGGAATTGATGGGAGCAGCGTGTGCTCCGCAGGCATCGGCGAGCGGCCATGGGCACCCCTGGGGCGGCTCCCCCATCCTGCCACCCCACAGTGGGCAGCGAGGCTCTGCTCGCAGGGCAGCCACGGCTGTGGGGAGAGAAAAGTCATAAAGAAAGTCCTTTACCTGCCCCCATAACAAAGGCTCTGCCTTTGGCAAGGATGGAGCCAGGATGGGCTCCAACTGCCCTGTGAGAGCATCTGAGCCGCAGGATTCTTCCCACCATCCCTTCCCTACCCACAGTGCTGCCTCTCCCCCTTCTCTCCTCTCCTCAGGCTGGTGCCTTCAATTATTCATGCCCCCCATTGCAGCCTGTGCTCGCTGGGCTGCTGCCATCGGCTTTCTCATGCGCTGGCTGGGAAGCTCCAGCCGCCTTCCCAGCCTGCCGGCTCTGGAGCGGGGCAGGGGAGCCGTGCCGTGAGGAGGAGCTGCCCGGCTCCTTGCGGGCACCGTGTACAGGCGATATCGCCTCGCCTCAGCAGAGCCGCGGCTGGAGGCTGGAGAGAGCGGTGCCCCGGCTCCCCAGGGCGCTGCTCTGCTCCGTTCCCGCACACCCCAGTGATTATTCTATCAATTACTTTCATAAACACTTTGCATTCTGCCGGATTTTTTCACACTTCCTGGTGGGAATTCTCCATGCGATGTGTTTTTCCTGCTGCTGTTCGTGCAGTCATTCAACGCAATTACATCTGACACCTCTCCTCATCAAACGTCTGGGCTTTCTCTTCCCTTGAAGCGGCTGACAGACGACGGGCCAGACACTGGGAATTATTACGTTAGGACAGTGACAGCTAATTTTAATCATAACGTTCCCTGTGAGTGAGGCAGGAATCAACCAACAGCCGGCACGGCTGCACACGGTCTGGGAGCTGTGGGCAGCACGGCAGGGCTGGAGTGAGGACCTGGAGTGGGCCAGGGAGCTGGAGGCTCTGCTCTGCTGCCTCCTTCATCAGGGGATGCTCCGGGGTGGGCAGCTGCTGAGCCCTCTGCTCTTCACGGCTCCTCTGGGATTTTGGTTCATGGTGTGAGTGGAGCTTGTGCACCTCGGGACAGACTGGCCCTATCCTCCACAGCTCTGGCTCTCTCCGAGCTCCTCTGTTCCATAGCTGTTTCCCCTCCTGCACGGCTCCCTCCCTGAGGCTCCATCTGCGGTGGGTGCCCGGCTGAGCAGGGGATGCTGGCCGGGCTCCGTTGTGACGGGTGCATTGCTGATTATATCGTGTGCTCTGTGTGAAGCTGGCTTGGGATGAGCTCAGCAGTGATGGGGTGGGCAGAGCCGGGCAGGGGGGTGCCGTGTCCATGAGCACCAGGCGCTGCCAGCTCTGCGGGATGGTACCAGTGTCTGTGTGTGATGAGGGCAGCTCTCGGCAGCAGCTGCCAGTGCTGGTGGCTCATGTTATGGGTGCTGGGTGTGAGACCACTCCTGCTGAATGATTTTGGCTGAGAATCCTCCCCTGGCTGCTGGGAACCATCCCCTGGCAGAGAGCAGCACCAGAGAGAGTGGTGGCTGCGGGCTGGCTGCACACACTGCTGGAGCCCCACTGGGAGCTGTCAAAAAAAGGCCGTTTTAGGGCTTTGCTACTTATACTATCAAATAACAGCTCTTCCTTGAGCCCCTTGGGAGGGAATTGTCTGAGAACTGCGAGTCCCCAGGAACCAGATGGGAGCAGCAAGTCCCCTTATGTGGCAAAGC
This sequence comes from Parus major, assembly GCF_001522545.3. Taxonomy (NCBI): domain Eukaryota; kingdom Metazoa; phylum Chordata; class Aves; order Passeriformes; family Paridae; genus Parus; species Parus major. The sequence continues at coordinate 6,875,394 of NC_031788.1, forward strand.
TTTTTGTAGCCAGGGCCAGACTGGAGAGACTCACCACTGACTTCTCTCTTGCTGAGGAGGTTAAATATTAGGGGAATGGGAAGCACTGGGGGCAGGAGCTGGGGCAGCCCAGCGCAATGGGGCACTGTTGTAAATACCTGCAGTTTTCAAGGTTAATTCCAGCTCTCTGGTGAGGTGAGCTCTGGCCTGATCACAGTCACTGAGTTAGGCGGATTTTTTTTGTTTTTAATTCACATGCTGCAAATTTGAGCTCCTTCTGCTGCTCATATGACTGTAAAGAGGGGCAGAGCAACGGAGCTGCCATCCCCAGCGTGTGGTGAGAGCCTCCCGGCCCCAGGCACGGCCGCACCGCTCCAGCCTGACGCGTCTCGTGGGAAGGGAGATGTCTGGATGGCTGGAGGAGAGCAGCGCTCGCCCGAGTCCTCTGCCCGCTCGGCTGCCGGGGCCGGAGCCACCTGCCCTCTCTCAGCAGTGACGCGGCCGTCACGCCGTGTTTATGCAGCGGTTTGCACCGCGATGTGTTTTCAGCGCCCCGGGGTCAGCATCCCTGCTCGCAGGCTTGTCAGGAGGAGACGCATCCACAGCTGGTAGCGGCGGAAGGGAAGGGGAGGGAGGCTGCAGCCCGACTTGTGCAGCAGCCTCTGGCGGAGCCCGTGTCCCCGTGGTGGGGACAGTGTGGGTCACACAGGCACTGGGATAGTGCCCAGGCCGCTCCCGAATCCATCCGGACTCCTGTGCCTCCCGATCCCCCGGGACGGCTCTTGCTCAGGCAGGCCGTGTCAAGGGGTGGGAGTCAGGGGGGTCCATCTGTCTCTGGGTCCCTGCCCAGTCCGTGTGCCGGATGTGTCTCAGGTGCCTTTGCTGTCGGCAGGACATGGTGTCCCTGAAGCCGGGGCTGTCGCTGTCCCTCAGCCGTGGGTTCCTGGGAAGGGGAGGGTGCTGGACGGGTCATGGATGTCTGGGGAGGGGACGGTGCCGGAGGGGCTGTGGCTGCCTGGGGAGAGTGTCAATGGTGCGGGATTCTGTTGGACACGTTTGCTTTTCCTGCAGAGGTGCAGCACAAACCCAGCAGGTCAGAGCTGGCCCCACACCAGGGACGCAGGGCAGGGGCTGGATGGACACTCCAGTGGGCAGGAGCAGCAGCAGAGAGATGTTTCAGCTCCCCCAGCCCCTGTCCCGGCCCAGCGTGGGACAGAGCCAGCCCCAGCCCCACCTCCTGCTTGGTGCTTGTCACCCCACCAGCCCGGCTGGAGCTCCAGTGAGGGTCTTCAGCTCTGTTGGGCAGAGAAAGAGGCTTCTGACTCCCGGCTTAGGGAAAAAAATCCTTCCCAGAGCAGCAGCTTGGGCTGACCGGGTGATTAACAGGCGTTTGCAAATGCCCAATGCATATTTCACTGTCCTCCGGTACCTCTTTACACAACAATTAGCCTGAGCTGCTGCCCATGGCGCTGCTCCGGTGTTGTCCTTGTGGGGCTGTGGTGGGGGCCAGGGAAGCTGGCACAGCTCTGGAATGGCAGGGAGCAGGCAGAGTCCTGGAGAGGCTCCTGGGGGCTGCAGCTTTCTGTGCTGGTGGGGTCTATGGATGAGGCAGGAGGACAGAGCAGGGATCTGTGGGTCATTTCCAGGTACTCAGGGCAATCAATGCACGACCTGCTCTTGGCCCAGCACAGCCCCCTCCCCGTGCAGAGTGTGACCAAGGTGAGGGATGGTGCTCACCGCAGGGAGGGACCCCGTCTGTTTCTGGTTTATGAGAGCACCAAGCCGTCCCAGCAGGCGGTTTCAATTCTGTTTATCTGTGTTTCCCCATTGAGTTCATTTTATTTCCCCTGATTTTTATTTCCTGGAAGATTTATCGATCCTGGTGTTCTCAGTTTATGACAGGTAGCAGGCCATAAAGCACACGGAGCAGCGGCCCCCGACAGTCCCCTCCCTCTGGCTGTGGGGATGTGCTCCAGTGTCAGTGGGGGGACAGGGATGGGGCTGGGGTGGGCAGGGGACAGGGATGCTGGAGGGACAGGGCACTGACCAGAGCTGGTCAGTGCTCACAGGAGCAGTGTCCGGGCAGCTTGACCAATCCAGTGTAGGGTCCATGCCCAGCCAGGGGGTGCCTGGGGGGACCCTGGTCCCCATTTGTGTCCCTGTGAGGGGCAGAGCTGGGGGACAGTGAGTCACCTCCGTCCAGGCAGGGCCAGGGGCTGCAGCATCCATCAGAGAGGGCACATGGTGCTGCTGGAGGACACATCTGAAAGACATGTGTCCCCAGCAAAGACCTCAAGTATCCATCTGCAGCATCTTTGCTCCTCTGGATGTGCTTGTAGGTGGCTAAGCTCTGGAGTTAATTAATACGTACGCTTCCCAATTAAAATCAGAAAGAAAGAAGGCGCTTGATTCAATCCAGCCTTTTCTCAGCTTATCTGCCAAATTCCCTTCTGTGAGAGCAGATTTTAATTGTGTTCACAGGAATTTGGACCTGGCTGGAGCCCTCAGGCCATCACCATGCCCCTGCACTGCTGGAGCTGTGGTGTCTGGGGGGCTGGTGCAGGTTCTGTTGGGACCCACTGCCTTTGGCCATTGCTCCTGCCATCAGAAATTCCGTGGGGCAAGAGCCTGATCCTGGCTGCAGCCAGGGAATGGGTGGTGAGTGTTGGATAATGACTGGACACAACAGCCTCAGCACCACTGTAGCTTGGAGCACAGAGGAACCCTTTGTCCTGTGCCAAGAAGACCCCCTGCTCTCCCACAGCCCTCAGTCACCAGAGCTGTTCCCTTGCCTGGGGTTCCCTCCACCCCTGGCACAGAATCCATGTGGCTGCTGGCGCTGGGTTCTGCACGAACAGGATGTGGGAACAGCACTGGGAACCCCACCAGGACACCCCGCCTCGGTAAACCCCGGTGTTGGGTATTTTCCTCTGTTCCCTGCTGAGATGGATTAAAGGAAAGCAATAAGTGGATGGGATTTCCACGCGTCCAGAGGGACAGGGAGATATTAGAGGTATTAACTTTTTGTCTGGCCTGATAATAATTGGTTTTCAGAGGGATCAGGGCTGGAGAGAGTGTTGCTCCCGACAGGCTGTGTGTCCCAGAGGGCTCCGGTGGCTGCGATGGGACCTGCACTGTGGCTGTGAGCCGGCAGTGCCGGCAGCACGAGGTGGTGAGTGAGGACAGGAGGCACAGGGCAGCCTGGCAGTGCCTGGGGTGTGCAGGGGGCTGGCAGCCCTGTCCCGGTGCCGGGCCATGGAGAAGCCGCTGCATTGATCTGGCAGCAGCGCTTGCCCGTGCCCTGCACACTGGGGCCGTCTGTAGGGAGGAACAACAGTCTCTCCAGAGGAGATGAAAAGAATTCTAATTACATCTCCGAACAATATTTGTTTTGAGTGAGGAAAGTAAACCATATGGCGTGTGGGAGCCTGTTTGGGGCCGCATTAAACGAGGATTTGTTTTTCAGTTATGTCCTGATCTGAGTGAGATGCCATCATGCTCTATTTATTTCCTTCACCTCAGAGGTGTGGCAGGTCCTGCACTCGTTCTGGGGCAGGAGTCTGAGGGATGCTGTGGGAACAGGGGACCACAGGCTCCAGCTCCTCCCTTTCCCCCCACTGCCCTTTGCAAAGTGCTGGGGGGGCAGGGGGGTGGGGGGCACAGCTCTGCTCAGGGTGGGGAGGGGACACTGGCATGGGAAAGGAGAAGTTGGGGATGGCAGGGACCTGTCTGCTCTGCCGTGGAGGCTGGGTCTTTTCGGCCAGGGAAGGATCCAGGCACTCCTGTTGACTCTGCCTGTGTGGCTGGAGACATTGTCCTTCACTGGGCCAGCGCTGTGTCCCGCGGGCACCCACAGCCCTCGCTCTGTCTCCAGCAGCTCTCTTCACCGAGACCCCTCATGACATGACGGCGCAGGCGGGTGAGGATGTGGAGATGGCGTGTTCCTTCCGCGGCAGCGGCTCCCCCTCCTACTCCCTTGAGATCCAGTGGTGGTATGTCCGCAACCACAAGGACTGGACGGACAAACAGACGTGGGCTTCCAGTCAGGTAATGCCCCTCATCCTCCTCCTCCTCCACAGCAGCAGGGAAAGGCAGAGCCCTTCAGGCAGAGCCCTCACCTGCACTTTCCGTGGGGAAGGGATTTGTTTGCAGCCACTGGTGGGTTTTGGTGGGGGACCCCAACCCGCAGCAGCATCTCTGGTGCTGAGTGGACCTGCAGGGCAGGGTTTCACCCTCTGCTCTGACAGAGAACAGCCTGAGGGTCCTGTGGTGCAATTAATAGGCTGCATGGGCTGCTCAATGTCCAGCTGCACTGAGGATGCTGCGGGGCCAGTGGGGCTGGGCTGTCCTGGTTGTCCTTCCCAGCCAAGGGGCTGCCTGGCCCATTGCCAGGACTCATCTGAGGCTGAGGCTTTGTTTTTGTGCTTGTGCCTTTGTCTATCTCATCACCAACTCATCCCTCCTGGCCCTGCACCCTCCATCCCTCCCTTGTCCCCTGTTTCCCTGCGTATTGGTCCAGCAAACAGCCTCTCTTCATTTCTCTCTCTGTTCGCACAGAGATAAGGGCCAAAGAATGGGAAACAGCTTTGGGGATTTTAATGAGCCTTTATTGTAGTGTCTTTGGCAGGGCTGCTGCTGGTGTTGCCATAAATTGAGAAGCCTCAGGGCAGTGCTGCCAGGATGGGGGGAAGCACTGCCAGAGGTCGAGGGTGCACAGGGTCAAGGGTGTTGGAGGCACTGGGAATGCACAGCCAGTGGCTGCTGGAGGGGAAGATTGGTGGCAACGGGGCAGGTGGTGGCAGTGATGGGGACAAGGTTCTAGGGACAGGGGTCACAGCTGCAGCAGTGATGCTACAGGGATCCATCCCCATTCCTGGACTGTGGGGAGCACCTGGAGCAGTGGGACCTCTGGGTGAGCACCCCATGCTCCTTGGCTGCTGTGCTGCTGCTGGTTCTTCCCATCCTGGGTGCCCAGTGTGGCTTCATCTGCCCTGGGTGCCTGGTTTTGCTGGGGCTGGGCAGTCTCTTCTCTCTTGCCCCTTCTCCCTCTTCCTTCTTGCTTGGGCCAGCCATCCTGGCAATGGGAAGGGGCTGGTGGGCTGAGCTGATCATTTCTCTTCCCTCTCTGGTCTCCCCCTACCCTGCTTTATCCACAGCTGAAATCATCACCACCAGAGGAGCCCGGGAAAGAGGCGACAAAAATCAGCGTGAGTTTGGGTGATGGGTCTTTAGGGGGGCTGTACTTGGGGGCTCACCAGGACATTCTGCTGGTCCCAGTCCTGGGCTGGGAACACAAGGGGGAGAACTGGGTCTGCCTTGGCTCGATCCTAGGGTGACCGGGATGAGGGGTGGCTGCCCTGCTCTCCCTGGCACCAAGAGGCACAGCTTGGACCTTGAGCCTTGTTTGGCATCTGGGTGACACATTAATGCCAGGGATAAAATAATCCAATTGACTCGGTGGATTAGCATCCCAAAGCCATTTAGGCTCATGTGAGCAGAATAAGGAGCCACTAATAAGTTAAATAAAACACTCTTGGCTTTCTGCTGCCAGGTGTGTGCCTCTCTGGCTCTCCCTGCCCTGGGGAGCTCTGCATTTGGGGGTGTCACAGTCGCAGAGCAGTGCTGGAAAGCTTCCCACTGTCACCTGGTAGCCCTTCCTGGCACCTCCATTTTTCCTTCACTGAGTGAGCAAGGGGGGATGGGGTTGGTCAGGCACCTGCAGCTTCTCAAATGGGTGTCACCCACACCCAGGATCAGTCTACCCTTCCCAAGGGAGAGCACCACCTTTCAGCACCCATCTGCAGGATCAGTGCATGATTCTCTTGATGCTAACAAATCCCTCTCCAGGGGTCATGTCCCCTTTGATTAATTGGCACCCACAATCCATACCCAAACCTAAGCAGGTTCCTCCAGGATCTGTTCCTCACCAGGGTGCTGTGGCTCCGTGCCCCACAGTCAGCAAAGTTCCAGGACTGCTGCTGGAGCAGCCAGAGCCTGGGCTCTGCTAGACCCTGTCTGCTGAGCTTGGGGGGCTGCTGCTCCCCACATCCCACCCCAAGCCCTGCTCCAGGGGCAAGAGGGGCTACAGTGGGTGCATGGAGCCATCCTGGGGCCAGCACTCCCTCTCAGCTCAACCAGTGCATGTTTCAGCATAATTAGGCAGTTAATTGCACGCTGGGATGGAATTGATGGGTGTGTGAGCGTAACCAGGATTTATTTTGAATCATTCGAGGTCGCTGCTGCCTCCTCCAGATCCAGCCAGCAGGGAGAGGCTGGAGCTTCAAACCTCTTTTGTTTGTTGTTATTTCAAATGTCCTTGATAATTAAGTGTTTATGGAATGGAGGAGGTAAACGAGCATGGGCGGTTCTGATGGAACTTAAGGTACAGCCACAACAGCAGGTGACTGGGAACAAACAGCAGAGTCAAACAGTGAGGGGGGGGTGTAAATCCCAAGGAGGAGCCACTGTGCCAGGCACCCCTTGGCCGTGTGCTATCCACCAAACACACCTGGTGTTGGAGATGCTTTGTAAGGATGAAGGGAAACGAAACATGATGGGTCTGGGTTTATTTTTTCCCCCTTTGAATCCAGCGGCACATTGGAGGGCTGAGCTGGGGCTGGGCACAGCAAATCTGCCCATCCTGACCGTGCCAGGGCTCTGCCCCATTCCTGTGGGCAGTGAGAGCTGTCACTGCCCTGTCTGTGCTGGTGGAGCCACAGGAGTTATGGCTGGTCATAAAATCTTCCCTCCTGAGGCTCAGTGACCTGCTGGGTAGCAGCTCCATGGCCACTGGTGGCACCAGCAAATTGGGGTTTTATTTTATTAGTTCTAAATTTCCCAGCCATTAATTTCAGTGACTTCTGGCTCTCCCAATGAAGAAGTTTTTTTGCAGCTCTTTTCCCATGACAGTCTCATGGGCACACTTGCACGAGGGTCTGGCAGCTCCTGTCCCCTCAAGACCCACACTTCCAGCAATGCAGGATTGGGGCTCACGGCTGCACATGGCCACTGGGAAGCCCTGAGACGCTGTTTGGGGTGGCCCTGGCTGTGACCTGTGGCACCAACTGCCTCTCAGCATTGCACGGTGTGCAGCAGCCTGTGTGTGCTCATGTGTCTGTACATGCTCTGTGTACACCTGTGGGCAGGTGTCTTCATGTTCCAGCACTGGATGCCCCCGCAGTGAGGGGCTGAGGGGACATTGAGGGGCTGTTGTCCCCACGCTGCATCCCTGTGCTGTTTGGGGTGGGTTTTGCCCCTCTCCAGCGGTGTTTCCAAACATCATAAAATCCTCAGCTAACAAATGCAGCGGCGAGTAGAAAAACGGCCTTTGCCATCCAGTGTGATTATAGGGAACAGAGCCAGGGGCCTCGGGGTGGGTTATAAATCTGATTTATTGACCCAGCCCAGAGCAGCTGCGGCTCTGGCTAGTGAGTAAGTCTTAAATTTCATTGGGTGATAAATGCTGAGAGCGAATCAATTTGGTAGAAAAGCTAATTAGCCAGCGTGGTTCCGCATCGATCTCTGAGCCCTGCGTGGCCGGGTGTGAGCCAGGGCTTCCATCATCCTGTGGGCCCCGGCTGGGGCTGGATCCCCCCACAACAACTTCCCCAACCTTTAGCGTGTCCTCCCAGCACAAGGCTGGGCTGCGGTGGCACACGGTGGGAGGTGGCAGTGGTGACACACTGGGGGTGTCTGGGGGGCGGTGGGAGCCCTGGGGGTCCCCTGACTGCCCGTCTGCCCCGGTGCAGGTGGTGAAGGTGGTCGGCAGCAACATCTCCCACAAGCTGCGGCTGTCGCGAGTGAAGCTGGAGGACGAGGGGACCTACGAGTGCCGGGTGATCGACTCCAGCGACGGCAAGGCACGGCACCACAAGGTGAAGGCGTACCTGCGGGTGGAGGCAGCGGGGGGCCCGGGGCACCCCCAGGACACCGAGCTGCGGGAGGCCCCCCTGGCAGAGCTCGCCTCGCCGGGCTCAGCCCACGCACACCACCACCACCACCACCACAAAGCCGGGAAGGAGCTGAAGAAGCGCTCGGCAGACACCTCCTGTGTGCTGTAGGTGGGCGGTGTGGGGGGACGCAGGAGCCCCCCCCGGCCCGGACTCAGCGGAGCCATCCAGGGTCCCGCACCCCCTGCCAGAGACTGGCCCCAGCACCCCGTCCTGTCCAGCTCCCCTCAGCACCTCCCTCTCTCCCCAGCGCAGCGGGGCCAGGGCTCGGCCTGCTGCGGGAGCCGGACCTGTCAGTGCCATGGGGGCATCGCTGGGGCTGTGCCCGGGGCCAGGCCGTGTGCCCACCCGTGGTGGTCGCCATCTCCCCGGCCTAGTGCGGGTGGGCGCCCGCTGCCCGCTGCCACCGTGGTGCCGCGGGCCGTGCTGTGTCCCGGCTCTGCCCGGGGGGACCCTCCTGCCCACGGGACCCTCCCTGCCCTCCCCTGTGCTTCGCAGCCCCAGCCGCCCCTTCCCGTAGGTTGCCCCGTTTAGTTGCTCGGTTCCAGCCCCACAGTGCGTATCTAAGTTCCAGCCTCCATCCCACAGCCCGTGTGTATCCCCCCTGCCCCTGCCTGCCCCGCAGCCCCCAGCACGTCAAGGCCTGAGCTCAGCAGAGGAAGGACGGCACGGCACATTCCTGGCAGCCTCCCGGCACGCTCTGGCATCGCTCAGCCAGGCAGCTGCCCGTGCTCAGTGTGTGCCTTGGAAGGTGTGCCATCGGAGCTGGCCCCTTGCACCCATCACTCCTCCTCCCCTCGCATTTCACAGAGGATGGGGCTCTCAGCCGCCAGCCCCGTCCACCCTGGCCCCATCCCGCTGCCCGTGGCTCTCGGCCCCCTCTCAGTGAAGCATCCCTCCCTCCCAGGCCACAGCACCACACTGCCCCGGCAGGGTCTGGCCCACGGGCTCTTGTGTCAGTGCAAACAGCACAGCCCATCCCTGATGCCCCCGCGGTGACCACGGCCACTGGGACGGAGCTATGGGGAGGGAGAGCGGGGTCCCGGGGCACTGCTCCCCCGCTGCCCCCAGCCTGCCACCATCAGACCTGCTGCAGCTAATAAAGCTCTTTAAAGGAAACCTCTGTGGGTCTGTTGCTCTTTGTGGCACAGCAAGGGGGCATGGTTTTGGGTAAAAAGGGGCAGAGCTGGGGCTGCTGCACTGGTGCCACTGGGAATGGGGATGAGCCTGGGCATCAACATCATCACCTGCAGCTGAGCTGAGGGCTCAGAGCTTTAAAATGCTGCAGCTTGGGGAGCCCCTGCCCAGCCTGGGAGCCTTGAGGTTTGCAGGATCCAGTAAGGGATGCTCCACGCTGTGGCCATGGAATGCTGGGTCCTGTGGGGTGGCTGGGTGGGCTGTCAGGTGAAATCCTGACATTCACCTGAGCATCCAGACCAGATTTCCAGCCTGGTGGGAGGTGAGGGTCCCCAAAGCAGGGTGCTGGCTGCCCCTGGGGCCTGGCTCTGCCTCTCCAGTGGGAGAGCAACTCCGAGCACTGGCAATGCCCAGCCTAGCCCAGCTGCCTGGAGTCCTTCAGCTACTTTGCAGTTAGCTTGTTACTTCCTGGACCTCCATCATGCTCATCAGGCTCACCCCTTGCTGGGCTGATGAGAAGGAGAAAGAGCTGGTGGCTTTCTGTCACCAGACATGTCAGCCTGTGCTGGGGCAGGAACAGGCAGAGATGGCTGGTGTCTCTGGAGCCACGATCACCTCTGCCACCTGGAGAGCTGTGCTCTTGGGGAGCAAAGGACACAGGAGAAAAACATTCAGGAACTACAGGGCAAGGAGACACTGCTGGTGCAAAATTCCACTTTGCGAAAAGCAGCAATGGTGGCTGTGCTGTAGCGATCCCTGGCAGAGCTGTGGGGCTGGGGCTATGCTCAAATTCTCCCAGCCAGGGAATGGGATTACTGGGGGAAGAAGAGAGATTGGGATGCATTGGTCACCAGTGCAGCAAAACACAGGACACAGCAGAGGAAAAGGAAGACCCAGGGACACACTAAGGGAGGGCAGGAGGCTGCAAATCACCTCAAACAGGGAGTAAACAAATTGCTGTGCAGCATAATGATTTGTAAAACCTGGAAGTGAGCTTTAACAATAACAGATTTTATTGGAAAAGATTAATTTTGCTGTTTATAGGAAATTTTGGGAGCAGGAATCGAGGAGAGGACCCTGCTGGACCCGTGTGCATGGCTCAGCAGTGCTTGGTGCCAGGGGCTGTGCATGGGACTGTGCCCCCAGCCCTGGGTGTGGCAGTCCCCCAGGGTCCTGGCTGGGTTTGTGCATGGAAGAGACAGCTGGACATGGCTTTCTTGGCTCTCTGATCCCAAAGAGGGTGGCTGGAGCGGGGGCAGTTGGGGGTCTCCACCCCAGTGTTGAGGGCTGCTTGGTGGATGAGCATTCTGGTGGGGAAAGCCCATGGCTTGTGAAGGGGCTGAGCTTAATATGCAAGTCACTGCTGGGGAGGAACCTGCCTCATGAAAATGCCATTTCCATGCAGTCCCTCTCCCAGCTATTATCCTGCCTCAGACAAAAGCAATTTACTCAGCCTCCAATAAAGCAAGGGCGATAACGAAGCTGAGAGGAGCTGACTGTGACAGGCAGGACAGCCTCTCTGCCACCAGCACCCACCTCTGGCTGGGGCTGAGGCTGTGGGGAGAATCTCTAGACTGCACAGTGAATCACAGGCTCTGGGTGGGGGTGTCAGCTGTGCCAGAGCCCTGGCTGGGTGATGTGGCTGGCTCCTGGGCACTGATGGGCCAATGCTGCCCTTCAGTCACACGCCTGTCCTGCAGGATAGTGAGCCTTGGCATGGGCAGGCTGGGTCCTTGGAGTCCCCACCATAGCACAGCTGAGCAGAGCGAGGCTGGATGCAGCATCTGCACCTAATGGATGAGTTTTGTCAAGTGCTACAACAACCTGGAAAACTGCACCAGCCCCAAGGGCGCTTGGAAACCAAAGACAGTATTTCACCTCCCTGCCTGCCCTGTCAGAGCGGCTCTGAAGGCTCCTTTGTATAGAACCCAACCAGCGTTAAGCATTGAACAGATATTAAAAAAGAGTAAAGCTGACCTGCAGCCCTGTCCTGCTGGATAAAAAGCCACTGACTTGTGTTTTCCCTGGAGAAGCAAACAGGAGGAAAGCCTGAATTAAATCGGGGAGAGAAGGGGAAGCAACTTCAGCTGAGGGATGTGGCAGCAGAGACAGTGCCCTTGGGCCCACCAGCAGAGACTTGTTTTGGATGTTCACCTAGGATCCCAACAGTGATACACAAAGCCTGTTCCATGTAACAATCTATTTATTACTTTGGTTTTTGTATTTCTGAGCTTGCTTCCAAATTTAGTCAAGAATCTGCCCTTTTGCTTCACTTGCATAGATCTTCCCCGAGTGTCAGGAGGCAGCCTGCTGCCAGGAGCTGCTCTGGGGAAGCTGAGGGATCTGGGAGCAGCTGAGCAAAGCAGTGCCTGTGGACAATCTCTGCAGCAAGAGCCTGGGGATGTGGGAGCTGGAGACCAGGGGAGAAGCCTCTCAGCAGAGGGAGTAAGCTGACCCCAAAGACGAGTCATCCTCTGCCCACTGTACCACCTTGCACCTCCTTTGACAAACCATGGCACTGCTGGGGTGCTCACAGCCCTGGCACTGCTGGCACTGCCCGACCACAGACAGACACAGAGGCTGTTCTGGGGCACAGGCAGGTGCCTCATCTTGGGGTGATGATTAGAAATAGCCTGAGAACTGTGATCTGGGCATGGGAGATGCTGTAAATCACTCCCAGGTATAAATCAGGGCTGATTCTCTACAGAACCTCACAGAGAGTGAGACAGAGAACAGAGCACGTTTGGCCGCCTCCATCTGGTCTCAGCAAACTGCAGCTGTGAGGAGCAGCCCTGGAGCTTCTGAGAGGACACATTGTTCTTGCCAGTAACATAGGTGAGGAATTTATTGGAAATGCACTTCAACTTCTGAGATTAACTGCTTTTAAAGTGAACAGGTTTATAGTGCACCCAAACAAGATTCTCTTCCTGGGAAGGGTAAAGGCCAGAAAAAGCTTTTGCTTTGAGTTGTCAGTCACTATCCAGCTGAGAATGGGAGTTATCATCACAGCTGTGAAGAGATCAGAGGTGTGGGGGGTGCTAAAAGGGTACTCCCCTAAGGATCAAGGATTAGGAAGTTCTGGCAGATGACTCACTCTTCGTATTGAAGAATTTGGAATAGATGTGCCATTTTCTTTGCGTATGGTTCTGGCGAGGCACAAGTCAGGAGGAGTCAGGGTCATGTCCCCACCTCATCTTCAAACAATGCTTCAAGAAATAAACCTTCTGCCACAGGGAGGATGTCTCATCCAGTGCCTCAGACTGGGCAGCCCTTCCTTTTCCCCTGAACCATTTGGGTCCACAGTGAGGGTGTTATCTCAGGTGAGCCCTATCCTGGTGGTTCCTCTTTCCCATCCCAGCTGCTGCGTACATCTGTCAGGAAGGAGATGCCTCCTGTGTGCTGGTCCTGGGACCTGTGCCCTCCTGCTGCTGCAGTCTCTGGAGCAGAAGCAGCACGTTGTCCGTGAGCTCGTTCCGTGGCCGCCCCATCCCGCTGAGCTTCACCGGCTGCAGGCTGGCGTGGGGGGGCTCGAACCCCTCGGGGCAGCACACCTCACTCAGGAGCAGCCAGGTGCTGTCAGGGTCCACGTGCATCAAGTGCAGGAAAACACTTTGGAAAACAGTAGGAAGAGGGGAAAGAAGAGTAAGGACAAGGCCTTTTGGTTGGCACCCAGCAGGGTTACTAAGAGCTAAGGAAAGCTCTGGTGCTGTTGGCAACTTCTGGCAGCTGCACAAATTTGCCTCTTTACAGAGGGTGGTGCAGTGGCCCTGTGCCTAAGAAAGCAGCTCTGTGTCTCACAGCTACTGGCACGTGGGAGAGAAATATTTATGATACCACACAATCACTTACAGGTATCAAACAAGCAGCTGGTGCAGAACTGACCTGGGCTTGGTGCTGGCACTGTGTGAGCTGATGCTAGCACAAGCATAAACCTGCCTGATCCACATGCTGGGGATGTGGGTGACTGCATACACTGTGCATATTTGGGATCTTTCAGATCCTGCACAGATCTTGGGAGAAGTTGCCTGTGCTGTTCACCACCCTCTCTGGTTTTTGGGGAGAGAGAGTTAACCCATCTGGGCTTCTCTGCCTTTTCAGAGGTGGCAAACCCAAGAGGGCTTTGTCCCCCATTTGGGTTCAGCTACCCAGGCTGGGTCCCAAGGGAAGCTCAATGCTGTATTTGAGGGCTTTTTCCTCAAGTGAGATCTCCCACCATCCCAAGTCCTTATTAGCTGCCTCCAAATTTTTGTCATTCTGCACAGCACCTTTCACAAAGCAGGATTTTAAACCAAAACCAAACACACCCCTTATTAACACAGAATGAAGGAAAAGAGGAACCACAACTTCCTCTGCAGATTTACTGCTGTGCTGATGGTTTTCACTTTGCATTTCCATACCTCAGTAAGATGGGATTTGCCTTTCCAGCATGCCCTTCACACAGGGCTCCAGCTGTGAGCTGCAGGGACACAGCTGCTGCTGAAGAGGAGGAAGCTCAAGGAGTGAAAGAGCAAATGCTGATTTGTGTGACCTACACTTACCCACCCCCTCCTGCCAGTTCTCCCTGCAGCAACCTTTGGGCTTAGCTAGGTCTGTGTCAGGGTTTAAGGCACAGAAGGTGTACTGGATTTAACTGGTATTAAACTCCGGCTGTGCCATGAACAAAATTAGACTGGAATTTGCAAGGCCTCTTCCTGAATGGTGCTGAGTGCTCTGTGAGCACCAAAGGCACTCAGCACTCACCACACCTATGGTTCAGTTTTCCAAGATCCTAGTAAAGCCCAGCTATGTGTCTTCAGGTCTCTAGTTTTCAGTGAAATCATGGAGCTATGAGGAGAACAGCTGCCAGGTCAGATAATGGGAAGAGAAATCAAGTAGGTCTGTCTCTGCTCCCCCAAGAAGCACAGGACTGAGCTCCCTCTCTAAAAGTAAAGATCACTTGCTACAAAAGCCACACAAAATCCAGATCTGATTGCTGTCCAAATTTCTCCTGGAAGAGCTTTCATCCCTAAAGTGAGGTTGCTTCCAATGTAAAGCAGGGAGAAATCCCTTTGAGAAGCTCTCCTCTGAAAGGGAGTGCGGTGCCATGGGTAACGTGAAAGAGCACAGAAATGAGATGAAGGTAGGAGAGAGCTCCCTCTCCTCTTCACAATAACCCTGTGGATGTGACTCCTTACTCATGCACAGCCAAAGTTGTTGCTTTTGCCTCTCTGCCTGTCCCTCAATGCAGGTCTCTCAACAGCAAGAGGGGAGATGCCACCACTGAAGCTGTTGGCAGTGTCCCCTCCCAAAGGTGCCTATCTGCCTGCTCCAGAGAAACCGGTGGGAATGTGCTCTATGGTGATAGCTGGGCTTGGCAACAACTGCCTCAGCAACAAGGCCTTTTTTCTGTGGATTGGCCAGATGCAGGTGAGCTCAAAGGACTCCTCATTCCCATGGCTTTGTTCCTGCAGCTCTGCTGACTGGAAGGGGAGGACTGGCCCACTCAGTGCCAACCCAAGTGAGGGGCAGGCAGGGCCAGGGTACGGAGCTGTCGCTGCTGCCATCCTGGCTCCAGCTCTCCAGACACTGCCCTGCCCTCAGCTTGGCTGTGACAGTGGGAGCACACGGCTCTGTGTGCCAGCAAACACCAGCTCCCAGTGGTTCCACCCAGTTTTCAATGGGCTGCTGCTGCTGCTGCTGGGCAGCTGCAGAGATAATCCTCGCTCCTTATGGCTGGGATGGGAGCAGGCAAGGACAAGGAATTGCTGTGAAGGGAACGTGGAAATGGGGAATATTGTGCAGCAGGCTGCTGATCCCCAGCACACACACAGCTGTAGCTCTTACACTCACAGCACAGACACTCTGCTCTCCAACCTCTTCCCAATCAGTTGCTCCAGGGAGAACGACCCTCAGAGATTATTCAGACCCTGGAGAACTCACTGCCTCTGGTGCCCATAATGGCTCGAGGCTGTGATTATCCCTGATAGCCTGGAGTGCTCTGCAGCTTAAAGAACAACTTGACTTTTACATTTTCAAACTAACTCTGGGGTAGTTTCTAAGCAACCTGTTTCCATAGCAAAGAATCCTGGGGTTAATCCAAGTTTGTTTTCTGTTGTTGCCTTTTCCTTTTTTTTTTTTTTTTTTTCTTAAATATCAGTTTATTGAATTTTGCCTTGAGCAGGTGGCTGTTCTGGCGTGCTTCAATCCAGCCTGGGAGTGACAGCTGACAATGAATATCCAACAAACCATACAAGCAAACCAGAAGAGGTAAGCTGCATAATCAACCTTGGTAACAAAAAGGGTCCCAAAATAGATCACATTTGTCCCAAGTGTGTTAAACTTGTTCTACTAGCACAAAGCAATTCGGCTATTGTGTTGCCTTGTCTTTTCCCAAGCTCCAAGCAAAGCCATGGCACAGTGAACAGACTGGCAGAAGGACAAGGCTTCCTGGCTTTCCATCCCTGCTGAATGTTAAACTGGACACAGCCCACCACAGGCTTTGGAAAGATGGGAAAGTTATTTTGGATCTCACAGAAAAAAAAAAATAAAAAAATCCTTCCTATCCAGACTGCTGACTGAAAGGTCATGGGCTGCAAACATTTAGTAGGAATTAAGTGTAAATTTCAAAACAGTCACTTCAAACTGAAAGAATGGAAAACTGCTTGTCAGTTTTGACAGGAGCCAGTGACAATTTCCTAATCTCTTTTCCTTCAAGGTTATTTCCCTGAAGTGAAAAGCTTGTCAGGGATGATGCAACTTCATAAATTGGCAAGAAGCTCAGATTTACATATTGTGACTTTCTGTTTCCACCATCTCCCCTGGCCTTATTCCCAGTGGTGGGGCCCCACACACCCCCACCTTGCCCAAGTCTTTCTGGGCACTTCCTCACCCTTGCACAGGCTCATCCTCAATGATGGCAAAGACTTTTCTAGTGCTCCTTGGTATTTCCAAACTCTTATTCAGTAGATTTACCCTTTGGTGATGTTGCATTTGGTTTTTGTTTGTTGTTTGGTTTTTTAAAAAGCTTTGGATAATACTCTCCCAGAATACTCCAAGCAGTCATCTTCCAGTAAAGCCTATTGCTATTGTCCCATTTTCTCTTCCTCAGATGTGCTGGAGTTCTTTTTTTCTCAGCATCTATTTTTGCCTGTTGAGTATTGCACGGAGCTGCAGTTACAAAAATCACTACTCCCACTGCTTCATCTAATAAAGCTACAGGGTCCCATAAATGGGATTAAGCAGACTCCTTGGGGCATGATAACATCCCTGGATGATAGCCAAACTCCCTTTTTCCTTTTTTGTGTGGCTCAAACACCTTGGCCAAAAACTCCTGCTCAGCCCTTTGTATGACTACAGAATCCTCATGTAGTCAGTGTATGATTTTTGGAGCTACAGCTGGTTTTGGAAGTTCTGACCTTGCTCTTGACAGGTCACAACCCATCAGTTGAATAAGAATCCTAAGAGCTGAGCAAAGGCCAGTTAGTATAAATCACCATGGCAAGCTGATTCCAAACATCCTTTTACCTCATATGATTTCTGCAGTGATAAAGCTGAGTTATGTGACGTATGCTGGCGCTCAGGCTGGGGCTAAGATTAGTTCTGGTCTATCTGTTTTTAGAAGCATTTAAAATGCAGAATTTCTCATGTATCAGGCTGATAACACTGTCCTTGCTTAGATGGAAAGGGCCTTATGTGTGACAGCCTGTGTCAGTTTGCAGGATTGCTTTCACGCACATGGAGAGCAAGAAGAGCCAGAACTTACAGGAATGTGGTGGCTCAACAGCTGGAGAATAGAAATGGAAGGGATATAAGAGTGATATGATAAACTCTGATAAATCCAGGTTCCAAGACCAGGGATTGTACAGGAATAACTGAAAAAAATAAACCCAAAAGAAACCTCCAAATGCTTCCATGTCTGTAGTGTCAGGCCAGGCACGATGCATACCTCAGTGCATACATGTGTCTGGTCAATGGAGTTAAACAGGAGACAGGGCTTCTATGAGCAGCTTGGTTTGCTGGCACATGTGATGTATGGTGCATCAAAAGCATGGGGGAGGAGCAAAAGAAATGGCATTTTCCCCTTAAAATATAACATACAGGAGAAAAATGTTCCTTGCTCTGAACTTTACTGCCCTTTTGCTCCAACAAGTGAGCTCACTTCACCATACAGCTTCCAACAGTGCTCATTTCATATTCCCCTATCCCTGCTGCTGGGGGGAAATTGCACAGCTTCTCAAGCTGCTTGGCTAATGATTTAAAAGCTTCAGATTCCAAATATCTAGACAAATCCTGGTGTTCTGCTTTTCATCCAGCATTCCTTGCACAGACTGAGGCATTATTGCATTAAGGGGATGCACTCCCACAGCATAGAGCCCCTCTGCAGAACAAATGCTGCCGAAGCCTGCTGTGCTGCCGTGAAAGCCTCCAAGGTAAAAATAAACCTGCTCCCACCCGCGCAGAGATACAAACAAAGGAATGCTCCAGCTCCAGAGAGCGCTGGCTCTGAACTGCTGCCCAGCCACACAAAGCCCTTCACACCCTGCACCCCCGGGAGCGTGTGCTTTGTGAAAGGGAATGGATGGGCTGCACTTCCCTTTGCTTCCCTTTCCAGCAGCCTGCCCTGGAAATTCGAAACCGCAGCGGAACCTGCTGGTTTCCCTTCCCCTCGGGGGAGGGCAGGGCTGGCCACACAGGAAGGGAGTGGGGGGGTGCCTTTCACCCCCATCCTTCGACAGAGGGGCTTTCTGATTTATGTCCTGTGTTCTGTATCTGGACTCGTTTTGTCTCCTGAAATCTCCAGCCTTGGTTCCAGGTGACAACATATGACAATAGTGATTTCTTATCCTGGCAGCAGAACATGCTGAGCAGGATTTTGTACACCAAGCAGTAAAGTATGTCTGTCAACACTTCCTAGAGCTGGAGTGTGTTCACCTAAACTGTCTTTACTCTTTTAGACTCACCCAGCCCTCTCAGAGCAACACTGGTGCCAAGACTGACAGCTTCCCAAACAAACTCTGGTCTACCTGGCAGGGCCTGGGTTGGAGCCCAGGGAAAATGGAAGGATAACAGAAGTAAATCCCCCAGCCTGCAGAAGGTATTAAGTGATAAAAGACAAGGGAATGCCTGGCACATCCTCTTCCATAGCTGTCTTCCCTCTGCAGTTTGATGCCACCAGCGGGCCAAGAGCCTCAAGCATTTGATTAGGAAAAGCAAGTAGTACATCTTGCCCTCTGTCCCCAAATGCACTGCAAGGTCACCTCTAGTGTCTGTGCAAGCTGTCAACTCACCTCTCTAACTCACTTTGGGGAGTAAATGATACTTCACCACAGAAAGCTTCTCTGAGAGGCCCTGCTGTACATGACTTAAATGTGCTGGAAGGTGGAACAGGAAAGATACAAAAGGAATGGGATCACCATGCTTCCTCTGTCGCCCACTATTTGTACACCCAACACACCTGCATTTAAGAGACATTACCTCTGGGCAGCTTCTTGCAGTTTCACAGGTTGCTTGGCACTGAGGTAAATCAGGCAGGCATCTGCCACTTTATTCAGGTCACTCTCGCCTGCAGAAATGGAACAGGAAAGAAGGGTAGGAGGTGACCTCCTCAGCAGCTGCTGCCTAATGGAATCAGTTCCAAATTGGCAGCAGAGGCTTCAGAGCCTTTGAGCTGTCTGACCCGGAGCTCTTCTGACCTTGCCTTTTAAGCATCTTGCTGCAAAGCCAGGAAAGCAATCAAGGGCACTGAGAGGAAAAGAGCAACTAGCCAGCAAACCTTCTCCCTCATCTATGTCAATTCCAGAAATTTCACTTGGGGAGAATTTCAGTTTCATTCAATAGAAGAGTGTGATGTACTGGATTTAAAGGGTCACTCAGAGATAAGCCCACAATGGAACCAGGCAAGCTAGCCAGAAGTCTTACCTGGGCTTCAGTTTGTTCAGTAAGAACAAAGTGTAGCCCAACAGGCCCTACAGCAATGCAGGGCCTCCATTCTGTACTCTCTCCTTATTCACAAGTGGGATGAGCAGTCAGATTTTGCATATGGGAACCTTCTCTCCCATTTGTCTCCTGGGGAGAAAAGAGGGCCCAGCACCTCTTTACAGAGCTCCCACAGACAACAGATTTAGGCTGGAAAAGACCAGGAAATCAATTCTGTGGGCAGCAGGAGGAGAAGCAGCAAGTTGAAAGAGTAAAGTCTGGCAGAGATCCACACAACCTGTGCTTCCCCTGGTACTCACCCATGTCCAGCTTCTCACAGAGAGAGCCCAGGCCCTGCAGCACAGCCAGCTGCAGTTTGAAGGCCAGTGTGTGGCTGTACACAGGCCCAGCTCGGGCACTCACTGGGGCCTGGCTGAGCAGGGAACTGGTCAGCTTGGGCAGGACATCTTTGGAGAATCTCTGCCTCAGGAAGTCCCCACATGTTTGAGCCAGGGTACACAGCACCTAAGAGAGAGACATCAGTTACAGGGGACAGTGGACACACTGTCCTGGGAGGAGCTCAGTGATCCACACCAGCCTGAGGGATTCAGACATTCTCCCCCTGGAACACTGTTTTTGCAGGCAAGAGCATTGTGACCATACCTGCCCCAGTTTCCCCATAATGAGCAGAAGGTGAATGTTTGAGAGGCTGAGCGAGCTGCACCCTGCTCTGCAGTGTCACCTGGCTGACCCCCTGGGCTGCCCTTCCCTCATTAGCACAGTAAAGGTAAGAGCAGCTGTGCAGTCTTACTCAGAATTAGCGGAGAAGTCTCTGATTGAAAATGCCATTAAATATCATTATATCCTTAAATCTCTTTCGTGGTGCAGACAACCCATCTTTCCAAGCACATCAGCAAGCAGAAAGGCCAAGTAGCCATGGAAAAGAGCACGCAGCACTTCTGGTGTATGCCCAAGATCAAACTCAATTTGGGCAGAGAATGGCCCTAAATGCATATTAAAAACAAAGGAGCATCCATGTGGCCATAACACTGATCCCTCTTTTGGAACTTCACTGAGCTCATGGTCCCAGTGTGCAAGACTGAGATGCTGGTTATCTTGTGTTTGATTTACACTGATATGACACTTCTTGTCCTGGAATTTGAGCAGCAAGACACATGGTGGGGAATTCATACAGCAAAACTGAAGCTGGGTGCATGATGACTTGGACTTTTCAAGAGTTAATTAGTTTTTGTACAGCAATCTAAGGAACAGCATCAAGGCTTTACCTGTGGACAAGCTGCAGTGAGAGTGGTACAAACCCACCCACAGCAGAGCATGGTGACCCCATGCTCCAAACCACATTTAAACATTACTGCAAGAGCTTGGTGCTCTCTCCTGAGCTGCAGCACTGCCTGAACCACTTCCTGCCCAAGCCCCAGCTGGAAAGGCTGCTGGCAGTCACTGCCATACCTTGAAGGCTCTGAGCACTGCCAGAGGGTCGTCGTTAATCAGCCGGGTGACGAGAGCTGGCCAGACACGGTGAGCCATGGGAAGCAGATGGTTTCCATGAGGATGCAGCACGGTTACACAGAGCTCCAGCACGTCCAGGACCTAGGCAAGAAGGGAGGGAGCAGACTTGAGTGCTGCAGTGCCAGGCATTCAGGTGGATCCCAGCATCACCTCAGGAAGCCGGGAGGAGGGGTTGAACAGCAAAGGGTGCGGTTTTACCGCAGCAGGAACAGGGACAAGTGAACAGTGCTTGGAGTTCAGACCTGTTTAGAAAGGGACAAGCACTGCAGTGACACAACCTGTGGTGGGTACAGAGTTGGGCTGGGAGCAGGGTAGGATTCCTGCACAGGTTGAGCTGCACACTTGGATTCCACTGCGGCTGTGGCAGCAGGATCACCTGGCAGAGCTGGGACTGCTGGGATGAGAATCTGGGTTACGCCTCATTTTTCTGCCTCACTTTGCACTTTAAAAGGAGGCCACCTTCAAAGGGTTTTCATAATTAGAAAAAAGTCAGGCTTTTAGCCCTGCTTATCATCACCCCAGCTACTTCAAAAACATTCATCAGCCTGTGCACTGCAGCCTGAGGAAGGGGGATGGGAAGCACAGATGGGAGAAAGATGCTTCTGTTTCCTTCACCAAAGGACAAAGCACAAGACTTAACTGTCATAAGTATCAATGGAAAGTGCCCAATACAAAGCCACCCTTAAGATTCTGTTCCACCTGGCTGCCGCTCCTAATCCAGAGCGCTCCCAAAAAACTATCTCCCTTTCTCTTGCCAGGTTTGGAGGATCTGTCCTGCTCGAGCATATGGCAGCACAAACCTGGGGATGGCAGGGAGCCCAACGTGCATGGCACACACGCTGACGAGCTACCAGCCCCTTCATGGGCACCATCTGTCCCCTCAGAGCCGGCGATTACCGACCTTCAGCCGCACTCGGAGGCTCCCGTCAGACAGCAAGTGAATGCACCTCTCCATCACATCTCTGGCCAGCTGAGCATGGCTTGGCATTGGAGCCTCTCCTTCTGTGTCAGTGTTGGGCTCTGGCTCAGCAAGGGGAGCATCATCTGGAAGACAAAACCATTAGTGAACCATGAAAATTACTTGGAAGCTCTGGGAGATCACAGCGCCCACCCACAACCACTCTGCAAATTCCTAAGTAAGGCCTTTGGCATTTTTTAATGTGCTTAGATATAACTAAGCCTATGAGTTCTGTGAGTTAGTGTCAGGTTCAGTTAAGAGTGTGGGGCTAGGGAATGTTCGCTTTCTTTACTGGACAATGCAGCTGGTCTGACATTTGCAGTCTCTTCTCACCATGGACTTATTTCCCATTGATTTTTATTAAAAATGAAAAGCCTGGGTATTTAAAGATGAAGTATTTAAAGGTCAGGATTGCAGCACAGCCCAGTGAAGACTAAAAAGTTCCCTATATGAATGTCTGCAGTGCCTACCGAGGCCAAGTGAGAAGAGAGCAGTGGCATCATTAGCCAGGAGAAAACAGTACAGAGATTCCCAAGGGAACACAAGGAAAACGCATAAGATCCTGGAAAGGGAAAACTTCAGGTCCTGAACTCAAATGAACTGTTACGAGGTAAGAAAAAACATACTGTGCTTGTGTCTCTGAGCTAGAGAAGCCTTGATCTCCAAACATTTGGCTCCCCCACCCAAACAGAACAAAGTGTGAACACCCTACAGCACTTTACATGAACCAAGGTCAGCCCAAAGACCTGAGACTGTCAGCCTGGTCCCAAGGTCCCCATGTGACAAAAGGACACCTCAGAGGTCACAGTCTCTCTGCAAGCTGACCATGCTCCTCTCCAGCCATGCACAGCACTGACCTGCCTCCTCCTCCTCCAGGTCAGGAAGATCACCCTCTGCGATCTGCTTCTGGCTGACATAGTCAAGGAAGAATCGTTCCACTTCTTGACTTGTCATTGTCACCTCCTGCTGCCCCTGGGACAGAGCCCTGCTGTGCCCCTTGTCAGTCTGCCTTTGCTGGTGTTCCTCAGCGCTGGGCATTCCAAACCACTGCACTGCAAAAAAGGAACTGACATGTCACTGAGCAACCACGATCCCCTCCTGCCAGTCAGCAAGGTGCCATGGATTCCATGAGAGATGAAATGGTTCTCACACCTCATGGGATTGCACCTGATTCAGGCACCTGCAGTCACATCCCAGTCACCTCCTTGATAGTATGGGAATGTTAAAAAGGAATACATGTCATGTGCTTCTATGGAATGTTCATGGGAGCAGTGAATCCTTTCTCCCCCAGCAACTAAAGGCCATGTCCCTGTGAAAGGCTGCAGGCCAGGCAAACTGGAGAGGGAAAGATAAGAGTGATTTTTGTTTGAGTGCTGGCCCAGCAAGCAAAGCACAGTGGCCATCACACTGCAACACCTTGGCTACCTGGAACCTCCCATGGCAAGTGGAAAAGTCCACGACAAGTACCCTTAGTGACAGCAAAGCTGAATTGCACAAAGTAAACATTGTTTTGGTACCTAGAGCAGTCATGACTGACTGGAGGACCCTGAGGAAGGTGGAAGCCTGGCTATTGTAAGACTGATCTAGTGCAGACAGGACATCTTGGATTACATCTTCTACCAGTGGCAGCAAGCTGGCATCTGAATGCCTCAGCATCGTGTCCAGGACCTGGGACGCACGTGCCTGATATGCCAGGTGGCGCAAATTCAGGGAAATCCCATTCACCAGATAGTCAGAATTCTCATTAATCAAACACTGCACTGAGTCGTAAGCACAGGCCTCACATATGTCTGCCAGTGTCCCCAGTGCTGTCTCACTGATGAGCAGAGTCCTGTCACCAGCCTTTTCCAGCACAGGGTAGAGAGCTGACAGCAGCAGCAGCCGGAACTCCTTCCCGAGGACAGCAGCAAAGCAGCCAACGCCCTCCAGCTGGATGCAGATCTGCCAGATGTTGCTGTTTATGGTGCGGGTTGTGACTGGGGGCTCTGGAGACAAGAGGAGAACGCTGCTGGATGTCCCTCCCGCATGGGCAGCGAGTCCCAAGTGCTGCACTGACTGCTCAGGGCTGCTTTCTTCTGTGTCATTGCTAGTGACCAAATACCAGTTCACCTGGTCCATGTACTCATCCAGAATGGACGTTATGGACCCTTTGAGATCATCCACATTCAGTGGAACTTCCCTCTCCTGCAGGAAATCCACTCCCACTCCGGCAGCTCCTGTGACCAGCTCGTTGAGGATCATGGCTGCCTGCTTTCGGTACAGGCTGGACTCGCTGTACAGCCCCATGAAGTGATCCACAAGCAAGTAGAGGTTCCCGTAGTAGCCAAGAACACGACACACTTGCTGAAGGAGCTGGAAAACCTTCTCCTCCGTGAAGAAGCGGAAGTACTTCTTCTGGCACCTGCCCTTCTGCACACCCTGCTGCAAGGGGCCTGGTGGCCCAGAGCGCCGAGCCTCCACGATCTTCACATCCGTCACATCCAGCTCCAGAACCTGCACCAGTGCCTTGGACAGGCGCTGCAGGTGGGACATGGAGTTGAGGACAATGTTAATCTTGGGGCCCAGCAGCTTCAGGTAGCCAAGCAATAAGCTCAGCGTGGAAACCTTGCCCATGTCATCCTGAGAGTTCATCAGGCGGGGAAGAGCTGTGGCAAGGGAATGGAGGTTCTCAGAGAGGACATCAGCAAGAGCCCTGTTCTGTGCCACAATCCTCTGCTCTGAGATCTCTTGCAGAACTGTGTTACACCTGCTCCGGACTTCACTGTTTTCATCATTAACCAGCCCAACCAAGGCCTTTAAGAGGTGACTGAATGAGTCCACAAGTGACTGACTGCAGTTCCTCAGTAAGTGGTGGACCAGCTCCACCAGCTCCAGTCTCACCTTCCAGTGGGGGTGAATTGAAGAAGATTCAACCACTTTATGCAAGAGAAGAGAGAGTTTTTCAGCAGTACTTTTAGTCCAGTCAGGTCCTCTGTGGATCATTAGCTCTGATATTCTGCTGTGTTCCACTGACAGCTTTTCCTTACTCTTTGGGATTCTGGCTAGCTGTTTGTCAGCCATGACCAAGCCAACAATCAGATAAAAGAGTCTGATGGCAGAAACGGTGGTTTTGTGACCTTGTTTGACGTCTCCAGCAATAACTCGAGACAGTGCAATAGAAATCCCAGGCAGAAAAGAAGCAAACAAATCCCCACATTGCTGTGACTCGTCTTCATCCAGGTGTCGGTGCTCTCGGCAGTCACACTGCAGAACCAGGACCTGCAAGCACTCCAAAGCAGAGATCTTGATTTGCTTTGCTTTTTCTTGCTCTGCAAGTGTCAGAAGCAAAGACACAGCGAATCCTAAGAGCGGAAGGGTGGAAGGTTGGTACAGAGACAAGATAACATCCCCATAAGCCGAATGCATCAGGGTGTGGAGTGCCTGGATCACAGCCAGCTTCAGCTCCTCGGACAGCGGGGCGGCTTTGCCCGAGCTGGGAGGGGGAGCGAGGCAAGTACACAGCTCAGAGAAGAGCTCCTGCAGCAGCTCCTGCTTCTTCACGCACGTCGCCGCAAGCACGGAGGAGATGCACTGCACCAGGCTCTGCACCAGCCGCTCCTGCTTGGGCCCCGGCAGCCGCAGGGCGAAGCGCAGCGGGAACAGCACGTACTCCTGCAGCTCCTGCAGGGCCGCGCCGCTCACCCCGGCCAGGTGCGCCTGCAGCTGCCGCACGTTCTCCACCGTCTGCACCCGCGTCAGCTGCACGCAGACGGGGCGCAGCGCCCCGAACGCCGCCTGCGGGGTGTCGAACACGGCCATGCCGGGGGACCGGGGGCCGCGGGCCCTGCCTGGTGCCGGGAGGTCCCGCCAGCCCGGGCGGCCCTGAGGGTGCCGGAAGTGACGCCGCGGTACCAGCGCCACAAAGCTCCCGCGAAGTGCGGCGGGCACTGTGAGAAAAGTCTCTGGTGCCCGCAACACGCATGAGCCGGGACGTGACACTGAACTGAGCGGGGCTGTCAGCGCCACAAAGCTCCCGCGGGCCTGGGCAGGCTCTGTGAGAAAAATCGCGAGTGCTGGTAGCGCGCAGGCGCTGGCGATGGTTGCGCATGCGCTGAGCCCGCTCGCTGTGCGGCCCGGCTCCCTCCGGCGCTCCGTACGATGCCGCCCCTCGCCCCGCGGCGGGGTCAGGGCGCGGGCGGCCATCTTGTGGCGGCGGCCCCGGCGGGTTGTTATCGGTGAGGCCGCGCCGCGCCCCCCCCGCGGGCGGAGCAGCCCCGGCCCCATGTCCTCCTTCTCGGAGTCGGCGCTGGAGAAGAAGCTATCGGAGCTAAGCAATTCCCAGCAGAGCGTGCAGACGCTCTCGCTGTGGCTCATCCACCACCGCAAGCACGCGGGGCCCATCGTCGCCGTGTGGCACCGGGAGCTCCGCAAAGGTGCGCGGGGGGGTTTGTCCGGCGGGGGCCGCTCCGGCAGCCCCTGCCCTGAGGTACCGGAGAGCGCGGCCGGTTCCTCCTCGCGGAACTCCGCGGGTCGGCGCCGGGAGAAGTTGGTGGCCCGGGAGTTTTTGGGAGCTGTTTACCTGCTGTTGTTGGTGTTTACTAAACTTTGGGGGGAATACCACGTGTGAGGGGTGGATTCCGCTGATATAGGCGGCGTTTTTGGGAAGGCAGAGGATGGAGGCACAGCCAAGTGTGACATGAGAGTGAGAGGATGCTCAGCTCTGGGTGGGCGGTTTGGGTGTAAAACAAGAGATGTACGAATAAACTTCCCCTGGCTGTTCTCAGGGGAACTTGGAAGTGCTCTGGATGTTTGACTCCGTTTTTAAATTTTGGGATTGGATTGATACAACTCCCCTGTTATAGAATTAGCGAGAGGAGATACGCAAAGAGAAAGTAGTTGTAGAAGTCAATAGAACTCTTCGGTGCTATCATCCAGAAACATTTTGTGCGTGTTTTTCTTGCACATTAACAAAAGGTAATTTCCCAGATAACTTCATCCTGAAGTCAAGGGGGACTGCTAGTGCCTAATGGAAGGTGTTCCTGCCGATGGCAGGGGGTGGGAATAACGTGATCTTTAAGGTCCCTTCCAACCCAGACCATTCTGGGATTCTGTGTGGATGCTCTGTCCCCAGGTGCAGCTCTGAAAGCAGCCAGTGTCACCATTCCCCTGCGGGCTACAGCACTCTGAGCCCCTTGGAGCAGCTGGGATATTTACAGTTTATTTACGAGTGTTTGGAAGATCTGTGTTTGCCCTTTTGTGGAAATGAGCACCTTTGTTTTTTGCCTTCCGTGTGTTCGTGGTTGTTTTGCTGGGGCAAAACTCCCCAGTTGTGGCCATATTGAAATAGAAACTGGTGATGTCAAAATAGGAAAAAATAGGATATATTGAAGAAATTTGATGTTTGGAGCATTGTTTGGAAAATTTTTGAATCTCCACAATAGCTTTCTCCTTTTCTCAGTTCTGAGTTACACTGTTTAATTCAAGTATATTTTCCTGAAGTTAATTAATAAAAAATAAACTAATTTTTGTATTAATTTGCTGGTGAGTTAGACAACCTTGTTTTAATTGTGTTTAAAATTTATTGGTTTTTCAGAGTTGAGATGTCATTGTGCACAAAAAACATTAAACTCGTGTTTCTTGTATGAAGTAATTAAAAAAGAGCACAAGGCCACTTGAAAGCCCCTGATTTCCTTTGCTAACATGGAAATGTTTTGAACTTTGTTTTTAGACTGCAAAGCTGTAAACAACTTTGAAAGCCCTGTTAATGATTCTAGGTGAAAGAAATGTGAAATAAATGCAAACTCTCATTTTGCTTTTTGCTCTTTTCTTTTTTTTCCTCCTTTCTCAGCAAAATCGAGTAGGAAACTTACTTTCCTATATTTAGCGAACGATGTCATCCAGAACAGTAAGAGGAAAGGTCCTGAATTTACCAGGGAATTTGAATCTGTTCTTGTGGATGCATTTTCTCACGTTGCCAGGTATGTTGCTGTATTTCAGCTTTTCTCTCTTGGGATTTGTGTTCTTATTATTCAAAGCTTAATTCAGTTGGATTTTGTTGTTTTTTAAATGTAGAGGTGCTTGTACCCTCTCTGTAGTAGAGATTGGATCCTGACTGCTTTGTGGTTGGGGAATGTTTAGTGTAAATGGGTAACTTTGTGTGTGAACCAGTCCTTCACAGCTTCACATCTTTGTTCTCTACGTGCAGCTCCTCTGGATTTTGTTTTAATTGTTACCTAAAGATCTGGCAGATCTGTTTATGGGCAGTGGAATTGAACAGTTGGGTGTGTTTATTAAAGCCATAATGAATGACTCTGCCCCATTGTCAAAAGACTTTAAAAGAAGTGATGTTTTAGGTCACTGGATTCTTACCAGCCTCCTGGTTTGAGCAGTTTCTTTGTATGTTACCTGATCAGTAATATCCTTGCTGGAGGAAGAAAGAATTTCATAGTTAAAAGGGAAGAAGTGATGCAGCCACTACCATATCAAAAATGCACCGTTGTGTCTACATGGCATAATTAGTCCTGTTATCTCAGCTAAACAACGTTAATACTCTGTTATCTGTTCTAGAGGGCTGTCTGACTGTCAGTGCATGCTCTGAGTGCATTTAAGTGCCTAATGATCCAGTCAGCCTGCTTTTAATTGCAATGTTATTGGCTGAAACAACTGTTTAAAGTTAATACTTGGAGTTCTAATCTTGTCAGCTTCAGGACTTTTTATAAACTCTTACTGCAAATTCTGAATTGTAGCAAGTTTCTTCTTTCACATCTTTCCTACCCTTACTTTGAGGTGGGAATGGTGAGGCACTTCCAGGCAATCTTTAGATCAAATAAAGGGGAAAATTTGCCGCAAGTGTGTTTTGCACAGTTTGTCTCAGACAATATGAAGAAGATTCTCTCCAAATGTTCACATATTGTAATGTGTGCAGCTGCCAATTTGGAAGATGCTCTCTGAAAACATAAGGTGTGTTGATCAGCTGAACTGTAATGATTTCCTAATCTTTGAACAGAGAAGCAGATGAGGGCTGCAAGAAGCCCTTGGAACGATTGCTGAATATCTGGCAGGAAAGGAGTGTGTATGGCAGCGAGTTCATCCAGCAGCTCAAACTGTCTATGGAAGACTCCAACAGCCCCCAAACAAAAGGTGAATGCATACTGCTTGTCACGTGTGTTTTGTTTTTAAATTGGTGCATGTTTCACTGGAAGTACTGTGAGGACTTGAGCTCTGGGCTTGTTTGGTTGAGTTGTTGCCAGAGCCGATGGTGGAGATTCTTCAGGACCGTGTTGAAAAGTCTGATTTTCATTAAACCCTCAGTTCTGGTTTGCAGGTGTGTCATCTTGTGCCTTGGGCTGGCAGTGAGCTTAACTGGGCATGATGTCTGGTGCTGCTTGTGCAGATACAGTGCTCCAGGGCTGCCTTTTGGGGTGAAAGCAAGGCAGTCATGCAGGCAACTGTTGTGTCCACCTCAAATCAAGTGTCCTGCTCTGCATCTCTGAGACTGCTCAGCTGGGTTATTAGAGTGTCTTATTCATTACTGTTAGTGCTTTCATTCTGATATTGTTTTGTTTTCCATAATTACTGTATTTAATTATGGTGCAGCAAGGAGTTTTGAATAATTGAAGTCTGGAATATATGCCCGAGAAGCTTGTCTGGTCTCTTTTTTTCTTACGCCAGATAATGTCATTTGGAGAAAACTCTAACTTCACATAATTTAATATCATTAGAACATCACAGTTATAACCTTATTACTGCATGGGTCCTGTGAGAAACTAAGCATAAGCTTGTGTTTGCTGTGCTTTGATTTACTGCTTTGGCAGATCCTGCCTCTTCTGTGGCACTTGGAGGTGTTTCACTGGTAGTACTCCAGTGGAAAGAGGGGGAGCAGTGGGATGCCTAAACTGTGGAAGGTGAGGATCATTAAAAATCAAGAGCGTTCTGGTTAAGGGAATATTTGTCCACCTTACAGCTGAAGGAGGTGGGTGCTCCATTCCTGGAAGTGTTCAAGTCCAGGTTGGATGGGGCCCTGTGCAAGTTGGTCTGGTGGCAGGTGTTCCAGCCCATGGCAGGGGGGCTGGAATGAGATGGCCTTTAAGGTCCCTTCTGTTAAGCCATTCTATGATTCTATGAAGTGTCAGTGTCTTCAAATGAGCTGGAATGACATTGCTGCTCTGGTCATATTTTCTTCTATTCCCCACAGAATTCTGAAGGTGTGAGCAGGTTGGTTTGGTCTTATGGCTCTTATGCCATTCTTAGGTGGTGAAAACAAGGCCTGATCGAGTTGGTATTTAATGTAGAACTAATATGCAGATATGAGCATGGATGAGATCTGTATGTGAAGATATCTCTGGCTGTAGCTTTGTGCTTTTTCACACTCTGCTTTGGGCAGAACTGCTGGATGGGTGCTTTAGCAGCTCACACCAGTGCCTGGACCAAAGGGATTGTCCCATCTGTATGGAGACAGAGGGAGTCTGTGCTCTGAGCAGCGAAGGTGAACAGTCTCTGCATGAACTGGCTCATGTTTGGGTTCCACTTGTCTGGGTCCAGTGAATGAGGCACCTGTGTGTTATAAAAGGCCAGAATTTACACTCCTGATTACCCTGACCTGATTAACTGAGCATTTGAAACTTTAGTTTACCTGTGTGTGTCACAAGTGTTTAACTTTGAATCTAAAGTCATTGATAATTGATACCATGTGTTATTTCCTGGTCATTTGGCAACTAGCTGTTGCTCAGTGTTCTTTTCGTTTGCCTGAGGGTATCAACCACTTCTGCTACTGTTGTCTTCTCAACTTAAAAACATTTGTACAAAATCAAACTTCCTAAGAGTAACAGATTTGGTCTGCGGGAAGCAGAGTAAAGGAATAGGAACCCTTCAAGAACTGCTGTGTGCACAGATTTACTTGGCAAGAAACTTAGTTTTTGACTGGGTAATTAGAGATATGAATGTAGTATCTTTTATTTCAAGGAAAGTTCAGGCCTTTTCATGAGAGTGAATGTTACTGCCTTGTCAGTTCATGGTCAAAAAGAAATTTGAAAAATTCAGCAGAGTTATCCTGTGGTTTTTTTCCCTTGCTTTGACTGGCGTGTGTGCAAATTAGCTTCTTCATGATAAGAACTATTTTCACTTGGTGGTTTTCTGGATTTCTGAGATAAATTAGTATTTGAGTTTCTGGTGAGTTGTACAAGGAGTTTTTGTGGTTACTGTATTCCATTTTCAAACAGGTGAACATAAACGAGATGGAGATTAGAGTGTCCTGGTTTACAGATAGAACAATTGTCTTAAATGTGGAAAACCATAGTCCAGAGCTCCTCCAAAGCCATTCTGGCTCTCTGGGTTTGTGGACTCACAAGGTAGACACACCTGAGAAATAGGCAATGTCAGTGCTTGTAGATTGCTGCAAGCTGTGGTGTTAAAATGTTGGAGCTCCTTGAGGGCATCTGGTGCTGTTGATAACACCTGGTGCTGTGATATTATAGCTATTCTTCAGCTCGAAATATGGCAACAGGTCAGTGTAGGTAGTTCTCTGTTATTTTTCATACTGCAATGTCTTAAATTCCTGGTCTGGTGGGTGCTTCTCTCTGAGAAGGATGGCTCTGCTTGTCTTGAGAGCACCACTTAGAGTTGTGAGACTTGCCAAAATGCAGTGGAGTCCTGTATCAGCGAGGAAAGAGATCTTTAAAGCTCATCTGTGAGTGTTTCAGTGGTACAGTTTGTTTCTTGTTTTTTGAGTAGCAAGGCCTTGGGTAAGGCACAGCAGTTCAGTTGTCTGCACATGCTGAGTTCCTGCTGTGGAGCAGAGCTGATTTCCCTTCAGAGAGACAGAGGGGTAAGACAACTAGCCCTTTCTAAGCATTCTATTCCCTGGTTTGCCTGCTCAGTAGTGCAGCTGACTACCAGATTTTAGTCTTTCTGGTTCCTTGAGGAGATATGCATATGCATGGAAATGAGCTTTTGAATATTGATACATTGTTTTATCTCTAAATGTATTCATTAAGCTTGCATTTGCTTTCTCATTAATCTCGTTTTTATTAGAATGTTTCTTTTCACAAGCAATAGGGAAGAGAAAAACCACCCATTTCTCTCAAAGACTGGAAAAACTAGGTCTTAGAGGTTTGATGTGAAACCCTTCAGGCAATACAGCCGATACACCTGATGTGTTTTCTTTGTGTTGTCTTCCTAACAAGCAATTGAAGAAGGTCCTTGAATGTGCTGTGATGTAGGAGTGTGTCGCTCTTAACACAGAGCTGAGCTGCTCCCCAACTGCTTTCATTGTGTTTATGTTGCAAATTCTGGCACAGAAAGTCAGACCTGTATTAAAATATGGAGAACAGAGAGGAGAGCAAGCAGGGAGGCTTCTGGGGGTAGCTGAAATAGAAGCACCTGGACACAGGGCTAGGTATGGTTTTGGAGCAGCTCAGCTCCAGTTGTGCTCACCCTAGGAGAGGCTGCCAACAAATATATATTGTAATGAGAATTTCAGCAAGCACAAGTTATCTACCCCAAAGAGGGGAGGGTATGGAACAGTTGGAGGGGGTGCTGGCTCATTAGAAGCCTGTTTATTTTTGAACAGGCATCATGAGCTGAGAACAGGGAAGTGAGCACCTGAACTGGGAAGATCCCTCAGGTGTCCAGTTGACAGGAAAAGCTCAGTTATCAGCTAGGCCTTTGACACTATAACATTCCTCCAACCAGGAGATGGTGTGTAGCATAAAAGTTGGTGCAGAAATACTTTTGCCCATGTCTGTGGACTCTGCAACAGCAAAGTACCATTCTGGAGTGTCACTGCAAAACTGTTAGGAGAGCAGTTGTCTGTCATTTTGGTGAAATGTAGAGGACTTTGCCCTTTGGAGGTTTTTCAGGAGTAGTTCAGTTTCTGTGAAGAGCACAGCAAAGCAGGAGAGCTGACTTTGTTGGGGTTTCTCTGTCTTCTTTATGTCCATGTCAAGGTGGGCTCTTGATTTTCATGGAAGAAGCTGTCTGTATTCTACAAGGATATCTTGATTGTCTTGGATATGTATTACATTCTGATCAGTCCTGGATGTTCTCAGTGCTTGTTTTCATCTTCTCTGGCTGGATTTGACATGTTTTTCTACTAGTGTAGGCTGTGATGGTTAAATTACTCCTGGCAGGCAGATTTTCTAAGTTACTCAAGCAGGGTGTGCTTCTGTTCTCTTTCAGGGGTCCTTTTGCTCCGTATGCTCTTGGGTTTGCAAATAAGCATAGGGGTTTTTGTCTATTTTGATGAAATTGAGATAGTATTTCTAAAATTCTCCAGTGACTGCTGCTTAGGTTTGCAGGTGCTCAACACACCGACTTCAGAGTGGTTCCAGTCAGATTCACTTGGCCTTGTTCAGGTGGAATATTCAATGAATTCTGAATCCTCTGTGTCAGAGTGGTGAGCAAGTGTAGTGCTGTGTCTTGTGGTAGACCAGTTGGCAACACAGCAGGAATAACTCTTCAGCAATTTGAATCCCATCTCTCAATTTAATTTCACTTGTGCAGTCGCTGCGGTCATGCATTCTTCTGTTGGTTTGCTCGTGCTTATCCTCTGTTGGTTAATTATTTTATGATAAGTACATACAAGTGATAAATACTGATGACCTGTTGTGTTGGGCTGGGTAATTTTAAATGCTCTTTTTGGCCACTTTATCATCTGCTCATCTCCTGTTCAACCCAACTCATGTTTCTTGCAGACCTCAGTGGGAAGCAGCTGTTTTTCTTGTCGATCTGGTGCCTCACTGGCTTGTCAGTCAGATTGTCAAGCCCTCAAAAATCAATTGAATACATGAAATAATTAACTGTCCTTTTTCTAGCCTAGGTAGCTTCATTTTACCGAACACCAACAATTCCTTTGGTTTAGGGTAACTTTTGTGTGCTGCTTTTCCTTCCATTGAGTGTGTCTGTTCTCTTACAGATGTATTTGTGTCTGCCTTGGGAAGGTTGTTCAGCTCTTTCCCCAGTGAGCAGGATGTAACAGCCCCTCTGATTTCTCTCCATTAGAATGAAGTTTATTCATATGTCCCACCTGACAAGGCAGGCAAAACTTTGCATTTAAGGCCAGACCTTTCTGTTTGGTTCCCCATTAGAACGGGACAGTCTGGTTTTGTTTTAAATTGAGTGATCTTGGATCTTCCTGTGAATCAAAGTATATACAGAGTCTGTTCTTGAATTCTGTGATTATCTTGGCAAGACTTGATTCCATTGAATAGAGGTTCTTAAGACTGTCCAAAGATTTCTTACAAATTACCCCATATCTTATTATCTTTGGTGGCAAGTCTGAAAAATGATCTACCTTCTTTTGAAGGTTCTGTGGCTGGATCAAAGGCTTCATTAAGAGTTCTGACTCATTTAAATAAACTCTCTCTTCCCTTTCAAGCTAATGTTTTCCATGCTGAGGTTCATTTAACCAATGCTGTCTTGCTTTATGACATCCCTGTTTCTGAAGTGTTGCAGGTTACCTGCTTGGAGATCAGTTCATGCTTTGCCCATTACTGTTGTTGCTGCCACATCTTGGAGCTGTAGTTTCTCAGAACTGTCCTGAAGCCCTTATTTTGATGAAGGAATGGAAGGTTGAATAACCAGCAATTACTGGGTTGATTGTGGGACCACAGTGAGAATAGTTGATGTAGAAAGATAAGTTGAAATTCTTTTGTCCTTGTGTACCTTCACATCAGTGTTTCATTTCTACTGGTGGAAATCCTCACCTGTATGCTCAGTGTTAGCCAGAACATCTGAGCAGGGTTGAAATCTGTCATTTATTGACAAATAGCACATTTATTTGCCTCTCCTTCATTGTAGGAGACAAAAACACATACAAAGTGCACACTGCTTGTGTATCCTCAGGCTGGCATGTACAGAGATACATTGAGGGGGGGAAATCAATCTTTTATTACTGTTTTGCATATGAGTGTTTGGAATATGATGCCAGCATTAAAGTCCAGCTGTGGTCATCCCCTAGAGGGTTTAATCATCAGAGTATCCATCTGGTGTAATTCTTTGAAGTAGAGATAGTTAAGGTGGGTAGATCTGGCATCCAAATGAGTTGTTTCTATGTCTTCAGTTGCAGAGGAGAAGAAGTCTTTAAAGCGAACTTTCCAGCAAATACAAGACGAGGAAGATGATGATTACCCTGGGAGCTACTCACCCCAAGACCCCAGTGCTGGGCCATTGCTGGTACGTGGAATGGGTTGAGCCTGGGAGGAGCTCGAAGCCATACAGCCAGCTCCCCTGTGTCCCAGCCACCTCCCTTGTGTCACAGCCACAAGGTGGAGCTGACAACAAGTGAAATGGGTTTAGTGGGGAGATGCAGTTTGGGGTTGAGAAGTCCGTGTGAAATGCAACAGATTCCTTTTTCCTACTGCAATAGTGTTTCACTTCTGAGCAATTCCAGATAATTTTACCCAAGGTCTGAGTAGTGCTGCCAGGAAAGAGTCTCAGGACTGCAAGAAGAACAGGCCATATTTGAAAGTATTTTTAAAATCAACATTTAGCCTCTAAAACCTAAAGCTGTGAACAGTTAATACACAGTTTTCTTTTGTAGACTCTATCTTTCCATAAGTTGTTAAAAAGCACAACATTTGTTATGTTTGTATGGCGCTGGTAGGAAGACCAGCTCTGAGGACTTCAGAGGCTCCATGTTGCTGGTGTGGGAAAATATTTGGAATGAAATAGAAAATCATTGCGGCCATTTGAGGCTACAGAATGAACATATGTTAACCCAGAGTCTGTTTGAAGGGGATAAAAAATTACACCATCCATCTGGTAAACTGTAAACATTGAAAAATAAAAATAACAGTTGTCAAGGAAATAAGAGAAAATTTTGTTGTTGTTTTTACCTCCAGATGCCTTGCAGCTTATGGTTTCTCTTGATTATAAACATTGTTACTGTTGGAAATCATTTGCAGTTTGCAAGAAAGTAGTAAATATTAGGTAATGGACCTCTTTGTTTTTCAGATTAAGAAAATATTTGTTTAAAATTTGTCAGTATTTTAATTAGCTTTTAAACTATTGAACTGTAGTTTAAAAATCAGTGCTTGTGTTTATGGGCATAGTGTTCTGTTTCAAAAACCTCACCTACTTCAGGATTTTTAAAACAAAAAGGCAACATTTTGTTCTTTCCGTACAGGGAGTTTCTCTGTTTAAATTTTTTTTTGTGCAAGGAAGAAATAAAACATGACAGGGAGGGTCTTCCTAGAGCTGTCCTCATCCATGTTCTTTTAAAGTTTGGATGCATTTTGAGTGAATTAATTCAAACTGACACATATTTCCTCAGTGCACTAAAGCCAGCTGAGAGATGAGCTGAGGGCACACCAAGGAGCCCAGATTAGTTGCAGAAAGCTGTGTGCTTGCAGAGAGCTGAGTGAGGACAGCCATGGCTTTGCAAAATCAGGAGATTACAACATTTGCTTTATAGGAAGAGCTTTCATAATCATTTGAGTTTATAATCAGTAACAAGTTACAGAATTTTAAACTTTGTGACAATGGAAATCTAATTCAGTTTTGTTTGGACAGATGGAAATTTGGTATTGGGTGATTTTGCTCTGTCAGAATGCAGCTTTGGAACAGAACAAAAAGGTGCCTGTACACTCCAGGGAGGCAAAGAGACTGTCAGGGATGCTTGGGTGGAAGATTCCAGGTCCCAGCTTGAGGCAGCACACAGGGCTGGTGGTTCTCTCAGACTGGTGTGGTCACATCCTTCTCAGCTATATCTTAAATGATCACTTTTCTTAATTAGACGGAGAAGTCTCCCACTGCAGAGTCTTGAGAAGGATGACCCTGCTGTAATTATGCAGGTGGAGCTAAACACTGGAATAGTATAAACTCAATGAATGCTCCTTGTATTAGGTTTAAAAATTACTTGAAGAAAAATGGTGCCTTTCAGAGGTGGGTGAGCTCCTCTGCAGTGGCCACATCCCTGGGAAGAGGATGTGGTTAAGGTTACCTGGTTTTACTCTTGGCTCACTTGTAGACCGAGGATTTGATCAAAGCCCTGCAAGACCTGGAAAATGCAGCGTCAGGAGATGCGACAGTGCGGCAAAAAATTGCTTCCCTGCCTCAGGAAGTTCAAGATGTTTCATTACTGGAGAAAATTACAGGTATGAGACTGGAAGATGAATGAACATGGGTCCAAAGAATAACTTAGAAATCAAAGTGTGGGTTGTTTTTTTTTTAATAATCACAATGTGAGGTGGAGTGAAATCCTGCTTTTGTGTCCTTGCTTTGTAGTTGGTGTAGGGGTAATTAACAGATAGCAATCCTGTGAAGTAACACTGAAGATTAAACTTACATAGCTGCTTCCGTATTTTTGGCTTGGTCTGAGTCTTATGTACTTGGAGAGCATCATCAGGATTTTGCAAGAATATAAAGGAAATTTGGCCAGAGTTCTCAAGTGGATGTGTTTGCTTTTGAACACCTCAACTGTTAAGATATCTTGAAGTATTATCAGACTGTACTGAGTACACACATAGTCCTTGATTGATATATTTTTGAGTTCTACCAGACTACTGAGGACACACATACTCCTTGATTGCTGTGGGAAAGTCACATTGCTACCCCCGTTAATCTATCAGTCTTTTTTTAAATTAACTTTTGCAATTGCATTTGAAAAGTAATTTTAATAGAAGCATTTAGAGGTTGAACTGATTTGACTCTTGTTCCTGGAGGTAGTTTTAATTTAGAACTCATTATGAATTATCACTTATTTGGCTTTTCACAAAATATTCTTACAGTGTCCGACTGGACTGTGTGCAATTCTTAGATTTGAGTCAATCCATTTGAAATTATTCATATATAAGAGGAATTAATAAGTGCACACTGTGTCTAAGTGTAGAAACCGCCTGATTTATTTACCTGAAGGTACTTCCTAACATTTTAATTAACCTGTTCATAGAGGCTTACTATTCAAAGATTTACATCCCTGCTTTCACTGACATCTCTGCAAGGATTAAATGCAGTCAGTTATGTCAGTGTCTAAAATACAGCCCACAAAGGGTGTATGTCCTATTTCCTGCATATCCCTGTGATAACAGCCCTTATTTTCCTGTCAAGCCAGAAGTATATTTATGAACAAGATGTTATTGTGCCTGCGGCTCGTGAATCGCAGCCCTTCTGTCAACAATTGGAAATTTTAAACTTTGTCCTCTAAATCACCCAACGCTTTTGCGCGCAGACAAAGAGGCCGCGGAGCGGCTGTCGAAGACGGTGGACGAGGCGTGTCTGCTGCTGGCCGAGTACAACGGGCGGCTGGCGGCCGAGCTGGAGGACCGGCGCCAGCTGGCACGGATGCTCATCGAGTACACCCAGAACCAGAAGGATGTGCTCACGGAGAAGGAGAAGAAGCTGGAGGTGAGTGCCCATTACCAGGCAAAATAATTGGCTCACCAAACACTCACCCTGGACTCCTAATCTATGGGTTTCTCCTGAGGGAGGTGATTCCAGGTGTTATCTTCATCTGATTCCATGTATTACCTTTACATTTTATTCCAGGTGTTAGCTTTACTTTTGGTTCTAGGTTCTAGTTGTCTTTACACTTGGAGTAAAATGGGTTAGAAAGCAGTGTCATATCTGGAGAGTGCAGATCTTTTCTGATGTTCAGTCTAGATGCTTCAATGCACCTGAAAACCCCAGAGCTCTATACTTCTTAAGGAAAAATAGATTTTCCTATCACATACCTTAGATTTTTATGATATGCCCTTCTAAAAAAAATTTGCCCCCCTTTGCCGTCATTAGCTGAGCACTTTTTATACTGCTTGGGTTTTTTAATTCCCTGATGGTTAGGTGGCCTTCACCTCCTCCTGAGCCCCTGCTTGTTCAGGGGAAGCAGTTTAAGCCAGATCTTCTGCCCTCCATCCTTTAACAGCCACCTACCCACAGCTTCTGTGTCTGTGGTGCAATATAAATGGGGCCCGTAGTGAAAGATAGCAACTTGTGTTTCCTGTGCAAACCCTTTCAACAGGGAGAGCAGGACTCTAAAACACCCTGAGGCTGAGCTGAGCCCCCCTCGCTCAGCCCAGCAGCATTGGAGGCTGTGCAGCCAGCTGTTTACAGCTGTTTATCCTAGATGTGCCTTCTCCATGGAAGTTCTTTCTGCAGCTCGTTTTGGGACTAGCGAGGAGTTTAATTAATGGCTGTGGTTGTATGTCACTCTGCCATCTGCTAAACTGCCCCTTGGCGGCACATTAAGGGCTTCTCTGCACGGTGCTGGTGATGAGCAGCTGCTGCAGGGTGGGATGGGAGGGGATGTGGAGGACAAAATCTCCTGGAAGGAGACTGAGCTGCAGCATTTGCAGACTCTGTTTACTCTCATGGCAAACCTCGTCCTCTGACGAGGCAACATTGTTCTCAGATAAAATTAATTTTGAGTGTTTTCTTTGCCTGTGTTTATATTGGAGTTTCTCAATGCCTTGTGACTGAATTTCTTCAAGCATAGCATCAGTCTTATGACTGAGTCAGAAAAAACACTTTTGGACATGGATACAGATGATGCCATGAAACCAAATCTTGTTTGGCAGCGGATTTATTTTCTGTGGAAGTCTTGGGTCAGGTTTTGGGTTTTTTTCTTGCTTAAAGGAAGACACCCATGTGTATGTAAAAAAAATACATAAATTATAGACATACTTCTGTTTGCAGTAAATAGGTAGCAAAATGCTGCACAATAATATTTTAAAAGGCCCAGAACAATTCATAATTTTGAGTCAATTTGAGACTGTGAAACTGAGAAATCCATGATGACAACATGGAATTAAAATTTCTAATGCATTAGCTGAAATGTTGTGACAGTTGTGGAGGTTTTTTGTTTGGAAAATATCCTTTTGGTAAAGAATGTTACTTGAAAATTGTATCTTTGGCAGAGGCAGAAGTGTAACCCTGAAAATTGTTTTGCTGGCTGAGTTGCTTTGTTAATTATAGTAATCCTGCTGATGGGAATGGGACAGGCTGCCTGCTCACTGTTATGTGTAAACACAGTTCTTCGCTGCATTAAAAGATAAAGAATGATCCTATTTAAATATTAGGCTCTTATTAAATATCTGTTTAGGTTGGCATCTTTGTCATTCTGCCAAAAAGGTGGCCTCAGTGCTGTAGCAGTCTAAGCAGAGTTGCAGGAAATACCACTCCAAGAGTGAACATGAGGCACAATTGATATTCGTGTCAGCTCTCAAACCTCAGTGAGGGATGTTGCCTGATTACAGCGTTCCATTGTTCTGCCCTTGTAGAGGGTTAATAAACAGTGGAAGATGCTGGTTACAGATAAGGCAGGCCAGATCTGCTTATCAGTTTTGTTTGAGTCTTTGATGTTCTCACAGTATTGATAAGCCTGGATTTTTCTTTGTAGTGCTAATAAGCATTTTACTAGAAGGATCTGAAACCTTTAGCAATTAAAAATGTATTAAAAAAACAAAACATTTACTCAGGCAAGGTCTGAAATGAGAAAATAACTTAAAACAATCTAGTTTTACATATCTACTCATTGTAGGCTTTGCTCTCTTGAGGTATCTTTTCCAGAATCTTTGGTACTTTGAGTTTTAACTCTTGTGCTTAAAGTTTCCCAACTTAGATGAGAGGATGTGTTTGGACAGAAGATGGATTCTGTCATCCTTGTCTAGCCAAGGCTGTTGGTTGGGGAGAGGGGCTTCTGACAGAAATAAGTCAGGGCTATATTTTAAGAGATGGAAATAACTAATTTGGAAATTACTCTGGATTTTTTTGTATTTTATTTACTCATAAATTCTTTTACTGTGGGAGCAATGAATGTAGCTAATCTATGTCTTTTTGAAAAGCAGCTTTTGTGGTCTAAAGAGCTGCAGTTGTTTACTAATCCTGTTAATGCTGTCCCTCATGAAACAGCAACTTGTGGGAACAGTCATAAACTCAGTGTGGTTGTGTCTAATGCTCAGAATACTCTGCATGTCAAACCCCTGTGAAACAGCTCTTGTCATCAGCGGCAGTAAGGCTGTTTAAGTGAGGGACACTGCTGAGGGGCATGGCTTTGGAAAGGAATTACACATCAGCATGGATACAGCTGGCATGAGTAAGGATTGAAGCAGTGAGGGGCAAAGAAGCTCTGGTGATTTGAAGGGAGAAAGCTGCAACAGAGCCTGAAGATCATAGCATATGGTCAAACTCTGGTTTTGGGGTAGCAATGGGAAAAATCAAAGTGTAGTAATTGTGATTCCTTTATTCTGGGCTTGTTATTGTAGTATTTTGATTGTAGTCTAAGAGCACATAAGAAAGTAGATTGTCTTTAATTCTGTCAGTCACTAAAATCAGCAGAAAAGCAGAAAACTGATACTAAAGGGCCTATAAGAAGACATATATTTTCAAAGGTGTGTATTCCTCATGTTAACTTCCTGAAGGGTATGGGGGATACAGTCATTCAACAGCTGAACACTGAGTTTCTATTAAAATGGTTCTTCATCTTGCTCAGCAATTGTCAGCTTGTTACTGCAGCTGCTGTTTGATCTTCCATGGCTGGGATAGATCAGAGGTGGCCTGGACATTTACAATAGCAGATGATAGGAAATAAAATACACTTTCAGACAAGTGTAAAACCAGGAGCTGCTGTTTCTGTAAGAATGTGTCCTTGTATCTCACAGCAGTATTGAACTTCCAATGGAAAGTTCCCGATTTGTGTTATTTTTGGCCATTGCTGCCCCATTACAATTACTGAGCACAATCAGCTGGGGAGGTTTTTTGTCCTCCAGCACCTGAGCCTGCAGAACTTCAAGGAGAATTGTCTTTTGAAGTCAGAGCACTCTTCTGGAATGCATGGCAGGCAAAGAGAAAAAATCCAGGGAATAAGTTTGTGCAAAATGGAAATGTAGTGGGGAGAACATCCCATGTTGGTGTATGAGGCACTGTAAAATGAAATCAGATAAACAGATGAGACTGGAAGAGAAAGTAGTGCAAGGAAATGGCAAATTGTGTAGAAATTTCATGGGTACCTGAAATAATTAGTGACAGTAGGAGACCTAGAGTGAGTGGAGGGAGGGTTGTTTTAATCTGATGGGGAGAAGAGGCAGAAAAAATAGGGAGAAAATTGTACATTCAGAATTTTTGGTTTGACGTGCAGTCAGTGATGGCAGTTCTTCCACATACCTTCTGTGTGTGTGTTGGTGAAAGGTGACATGAGGAACACTGTAGCATAGGCAGTGTGTGTGGAGCAGTGTATGTGCTCAAATAAGTGTGTGTTTAAATGTCTGCAGCTATAAATCTAAAGAACATACTGTATTTAAGATCCAGTTCAGAGGAAATATTCTGACTCTTGGCTGCAGCTGAAAAATTGTCACTTAGAGTCCTGCTGAGAGCTCTGGGGGTTTTTAGATGTTTGTGGGTTTTAATATTCATGGCTTCAAGGCACCTTTAATAAGGTGTTAATGCCGTGCCCACAAAAATTTGCAAACCCTCTTTGATAATGCACCTCTGAGGGATGAAGTGCATTCTCACTTGAGGTTTTCTGGACTGCCCAGCACTACACATTTTCTTGAAATACAATTTAGTTCAGTGGGTTAATAGGCAATTTATTGCTGTGCTGCTTCCACTGCCTGGGTCTCTGTAGTGTGTCACTGTTGGCACAGCTTTGTGGCTGCTGCTTCCCTCAGACAGGAATTCTTGGGTTGTGTGGTATATTCATTTCAGTGGTTTAGACAGTGAAATAGGAGGTTAAGTTTTAGGATTCCTGCCAGGAAACAAAATTATCAGTATTTGTGTCAAAGAAGCAGGAGCAGCTGTGGGGAGCAGCAGCAGAGTGGGGTCAGCTCTGTGACCCTGGCAGGGAGATCCTGAGCTTGGAGCGCCCAGACAGTGCCAGACCTGGGTCTATAGGACCAAACTGGTGACTAATGGGGCACCAGTCCTGCCAGCTGTGAGCCACTGGTGCCTCTGGGTGTGGGACAAGAGCCCAGGGTGCTCTGTAGGGATGTGAGCTGACAACTGCAGGGAATGTGGGTCTGTTGGGCTGTGTATGGCTTGAGGCAGCAGCTGTGTTTCTTTGCACAATGCAGTTACAGTTCCTTCACTTTGTAGGTGCTTGTAGTTGTTTATAATTACAGTAATGCTGCAAATAGACCGATACTAAACAATAAAAGCGAATAAAAATAATTCAATATTAACATACAATGTTTTTTTGCAGTTCACTGAAGTGAACAAATGTATGACCACTCTCTTGCTTAGCTAGAAAAGTCACTAAGATGCTTGGAGAGGTGAATATCTAGCTGTTGGCTTGTGCCTTGGATGTGGATTTTTGTGATAAGCATCAAATGCACCCCCCTCAGTGTTTATTTCTTGAAGGGTATTTGGCAAATGAAATTATGATTTGTGTCTATGACACTGTGGCAGCAGCCTGGGCTTTTTCTGAGAGCTTTTGAACACTGCAGAGGTTGATGCATTCCCAGCAGCTGGAGAAATGCTCTGTGAAGGCCTCTACTGCTGCCTCTTTGGTTGTCCTAAACAAAGAGGAGAGCAAGGAAACGAGTTACAGTTTGAGAGGGTGTAATTCTGCCATGAGCAGAAACACCATCCCTGCTGAAGTGTGGTGAATGATGCTGCAGAAGAAAGAAGCCTTGTCAAATTTAAAAGAGCAAGTCTGAACAAATTTAAGGTCTGAAAATGAACTGAAGACTCTGTAAGGAAATACGTCATTCAAGCTCTGATTCCTGGACTGCATCTTTCAGATAAAACTTCAGATTTGCTGGTTTAGTGTTGCTGCAGAATGAGGAAACCTGGCTTCACCCTGGCATTTGGTTTTGCTTTTCTTTTGAGGAGGGTTCTGATGTGATGAGCTTGTGGAATGGCAGAAGTTTTTCTTTCTGTTCTTTTTCTAGTGACTGTTTAAAAGTACTTTACATAGGTTAAGTGGCAAGGAGTAGAAGCTAAGGAATACCTAATCAACCTGCTGCAGGAGTGTGGTGTATTTAATGTTTTTAAAGAGAGGTTTTACCTGAATGTATAATCACATGGCTGTCATACTTCACTACATACTCTCCAAATTTCTGCTGAGCCTCTGATGCATTTTTCCCCTGGCTTGTGGTTGTCTTGTTTCCTACAGCTGCCTCAAGCTGCATCATATCAAAACTGCGCCTGACCGGCTGCTCTTCTTATTCACTTTCCAAATTCTCATTAGTGCTTAGCTAGATGTTTTTTCAGTAGATGCAATTGCTGTGATGACTTACAGCATGTTCCTACTTGACCCTGAGCAGGAGAGGATGTGTCCAGTGCACACTCTGAGCCAAAATAAGCTGAAATCTGTGCTGTGGAACGTGACAAGGTGAACCAGGCCACACAGCACTGCTCAGGATGAATTTCCCGTCATGTTGATTACAGTCAGTTCTATAATGTTCAGGCATGGCTGCTTTGGAATGAAACGTTCTGTCAGCTTCATTCAGCAGTGGTTAATTCTGATTTTGCATTTGTTTCAAGGATTGAGTATCTAATTCTCTTGGCCACTGAGGATGTAGAACGCCACGCACCGAAAGGAAATGTTGATTAGCAAAAGCATCCGTGTGGCACAGTGCCAGTTTTTTCCTCTGTCGTCCTGAAACTCCTGCTTATAGCAGAGATCTCATTATTTTGTCTAAAAAAAAGCAAATAACATCCAAATACTATTAATCTTAATATAAGCCTACTGAGCAGTGAGACAATTAGCTCAACACAGAGTATAAACAAAGGCCTTGGAAAGTAGCAGCTTCCTTTAATTCGACTTTGTGTTGTTCAGTTTTATGGAATGGAAGGACCTTGTGGAAAAATCTGCAAGGTGCAGTTTACAGGCATATCATGGGCTACATGAAAAACATGGTTTCCCATAAAACCTGCTTCCAGAGTCCTGTGTTGCAGGATATGGCCAGAACTTGTGGAAAAAGCAAAGCTCTCAAGCTGGAAGGGGGTTCCATGTCTCTACTGCTGTGTATTTTTGCAGGGAGCAGCCAGCATTCCCTGCCCCAGCTCTGGCTCATGGTCTCTCCACTCCTTGGCAGCTCTGTCAGGAGTCAGCACAGTATCTCGGGCCCAGAGGGATGGAGAGGGTTTAAGCATGGAGCAGACAGTTTTCTACCATGCTCTGTGATGTGTATCCAATCTGTCCAGTAAGTATTCATCTATTCTAGGAAATCTTAGTTTCTGGATTGCTCCCTTAGTTTCCATTCCTGAATTCAGTGATGTTTCTCTGAGCCAATTTTTAGTGGTTTGGGGGCTGTTGCTGCCGTTTCCATGTGAGAAATTTTTCTCTCTTATTTTTTCAGTTTGTTTTTTAACAGGTAGGGTTTAGGCCTTTAGTATTGACTAGGTAATGCTTGCATTTACTTATTAGTAAGGTGGAGTTACTGAGAATTGAAGGGAATATGGTTCTCAAGATGACTTGATGTTTGTTTTTGGTCATCATATACATACAAAATTCTCTCTCCAAACTGGGAGGATATTTCTGATAACTCAGTGTTCCATGTAGCCCTCAATGTAGAGTATCCCTGAAAATAAGGACATGCTAAGAGCAATACTTTCCTAAACACTTGAAACTGTTAACTGTGACTCTGGAAGCAGGTTGGTGCTGTCAATATGCAGAGAAATTGCT
Source organism: Parus major (assembly GCF_001522545.3). Classification (NCBI taxonomy): domain Eukaryota; kingdom Metazoa; phylum Chordata; class Aves; order Passeriformes; family Paridae; genus Parus; species Parus major. Next base: position 6,920,374 of record NC_031788.1, read on the forward strand.
CCTAGGTCTGTGTGTTTGCCAACAGCAGAGTGGTTTGGACACATCTTGTTGGTTCTTCATTTGTCAGTGTGTTTTATGAGAACTGGGCTGTCAGGAAAGGCATTGGCAAGGTTCAGCCTCCCCTAAGTAGCTCTACTGGGGAAGGAATGTTGTTTGCATCTAATATAACTCTAATGGTCACGCAAATCATCTTCAGCTCAAAAGCCATCGCATTCCAGTCCTGACTGTCCATGAGAAGTGGTGGATCCTGGTCACCTTGCCAGTTTTGCCCTGAAAATGGGTATTAGGACATTATTATTAAAGGACAGTCTTTCTATGGAGGTTTTACCTGCTTTTACGTAATTGTTTTATGTGGGTCCATAATGGGATCCATAAATCCAGAATTGTTTTGTGTAGATCCTGGCAATTCAAGCCATATTTGAGGTATTTTCTTGGCTTATGCCTGGAATTTGCATCATCTTTTCATTTTCACTGCCCATTTATCAGACCTGGAGGACTTGCCAGCTGCCTTGCCCTTCTTTTTTTTTTTTTGGTCCTATCTTTAGTGGAAATTACTACAAAAAAAGAAACACCTGCTGATACTCACTCTTGACAGTTTGGCATTCTTGGGAAGGAAGTGCTGCTCATTCTTTCCTGGCTTGATATCCATCACTTCCTGACAGTGGTCTGAATTATGGATTTTAAAGTATTTTTAAGATGGTCTTCTGTGGATCTCCAAGTCCAGCCTATTCCACCTTCTCTCTGACAGCATTTGGAGTACAAGAGCTCAATAGATGTTCCTGCTGTCTCTGCCATGTGTGCAGGCGCTGGTGTGCTGCTGTCTCCTGCCCCCAGCACTGGGGATGTGCCAGCTGAGCACTCTGGGCACTCTCTCTCCCTTTCCCCATGGTTGGCTCCTATGTTCTTTTTGAGAAGAATGCCAGGTGTTGGAATGCTGTGCCTCCATGGCATCCCTTTTTATCTGCTGCAGCTCTCTATTAATGCTAAAGAATCTGGGGGGTTTGTTTTTGTTCTCTGTCTTCATCTCATGACTTTCTCCACTTGTTTCTCTCTTTAGGAATTCCTGAAAGAGTGTGATTAGGGATGTGGGTGCATTCTTTTTTTGGACCTGATTCTCTGCCTTTCATTAAAACAAGACAAATCCTCACAAAATTAGTGTGTGCAACTTGAGGTGTTTTGAATTTTTTTGGTTACTGTTCTCTAGGCATGAAACAGCACCCTGCAGTTCGTGGAGCTGGGAGGGGTTTGTTTGGACTAGATTATTTCACTGTATATCCTGTGTATGTTAACAGAAGTGTTTGGTTATATTAACTCACTCAGCCTCATAAGGGATTTAAGTTTGAATTAGGCTGTTAAAAGACATTCCTGCTTGGTGCTGGCAGGAAATTTACAGGGTACGCTTACATAGCCATTGCAGGGTTATCGGGAGTTGTTGCGATTGACGGCTGCTCTCACTGTTCTAATTCAAAATAATGAAACACAGAGAGTGTAAACTCCTTGCTTGTAACCCCACAGGAACTGCTGTGCTTTGATGTTTGGAGAAGGTGAAGAGAATTTCCATCACTGAGAAGGTTAGAAAGTCTGGATTAAAGTTGTAAACTCTTCAGAAAGATGTTTTGATTAAACATGTGCCTAGTTTCATTTGATCTTCAGAGATATAAACTTCTGTTCTCTTTGCCAAGTAATTAAGAAATGAAAAGTAAATTGATATTCTAGTTGGCTGTGTGGCAGTCTGTTCTGTGTATGGATTTTTATCTTAAGTTCATTGTTTCCTGCATCCTGGAGGTGCCATGAAAAGTAGGCCACATGTACTTGAGTAAAGACTGGCACAGTCCAGAAAAAATAACATGCTACTGCAGTTTTATTCCTTCAATTGCTGTCTTCTGTGACTGTTATGTTATGTGAATGTATAAAATCACAAAACTTTGAAAATTGCATAAGCAGTCTTTAATTAATCGTCTGTATTGGATAACTTGGATGTGTACTAGGCTGCTCTTAAGTGGCCTCTCACCAGAATTGACCAAGGTACAGTTCATTCTTTCTTCCATTTTCAGGGTCCAAACTCTTCTCTCTTTCATTATGAACACAAGTCACTGGTGTCTCTGAGACATGGGGGAATTTCTGCACATGAGAGATTTCTTACTGCACTTTTACTACTCAGTCCAGACCTCATTTGTGGAAAAACCACTTGCAAGTTTCCTCTTTGGAGATTTTTAGCTTGCTCTTTTTTCCCCTCTGTAATAAAATCCTGTAGGTGTTAGTGTCTGTATCCAGTGTGGATGTGCTTTTCCCTGGTTTACATTCAGTGGTCCTACACGTGTTTCCATGGTGTCCCTGCTGTGCCAGTCTCAGGGCACAGCTGCTGGGGTTGTGATGTGAGCTCATAAAGGAGGCCCTGCTTGACAATCAAAACTTGGGTTTGATTTAATGACTTGAAAGGGGGAAATTGGATTAATTAAGTGTTCAAAATTGATCAAGTTTGAAAGCAATGAGCATTTTGGCAGCATAGTAATACCTGTGGTGTGCCTCAGCCTGTGGCTTCTGCCAGTGGAGGGGTGTCAGAGGAACATTCTGGCAGCAGCTGGGAGTCAGTATTCGGGGAAGAACACAAGGATAAAGCAACTCTGCACTGACACTTTTCTCAAATGCTCTATCAGGCCCCAGTGTGTGCTGGTTTGGGGACATTTTACATGTAAAATTAGTAAGACAGGGCAGGGTTGTTAGTTTAGGGATGCCAGAGCCTGTGGGCAGGCTGTGGATTTGGGGCAGATGGCAGGGTCTGCAGTCATGCCAGCAGTTGCTCAGAGCACCAGGGCCTGGCCACCTTCTGTGAGTCCTCACCTGGAAGTTACTCCTGGCTTAACTAGCAGCACTGTTAATTAACTTGTGCTTAATCTTTGTTCTCTTGTCTTTCCCTCAGGAATATAAACAAAAGCTTGCTCGGGTAACCCAAGTGCGCAAGGAGCTGAAATCTCACATCCAGAGCCTTCCAGACCTGTCACTGCTGCCCAATGTCACAGGAGGTCTGGCACCTCTGCCATCTGCTGGGGACCTGTTTTCAACAGACTAGAACAAACCATGTGCCCCAGTTTTCATTATGACCAGCAGAAGTAAGAAGACTCTGGTGTTGGCTGGAAGTCCAGTCTTCCAAGATCTGCAGTAGGAAGGAACTTGAAGACCCTGCTTTGAACCTCTTGGCTGCTCAAACTCACCCTCTCTGTGTACACTGGCTCACTTGAGGGAAGGAAGAGGAGTGAGTTTTGTGAGCTCTAAAGGGAGCGGGGGCGGTCTGTTTAGGCAAACTTCTCTCATCTTTTCCTGTATTCTTTAGTTGCTGTTTACTCTTAGCACTTGTTACCCCCACAAGGATCACGAATCATGTACACACATACCTGGGAAGCTTCCAGAGGAAGGTTGGCCATGCAGCATCTTCCCTCTGTACAAATATTGTATTATTTCTGAATAAGTCTCATCTGTTTTAGTTGGGTTTCTGAGCCCCATCTCTGGAAGCAGTGGAATGGCTCCTGGGCCTCGTAGGGATGTGTGTGCATGCGAGTCCTGAGCCACGGTGGCATCAGGGGAAGGCATCTGCTCAACAATGGTACAGGGAAAGATTTTTCCTAAACCTGCAGCTCCTCATAATGCTGTGGCCTGATGTGAAGGTAGTTCCCATTTGGCATGGATGTAAATTGAAGTTACAGGCAATAAAAATAAACAGCTTTTCTTTGTGAATTAGAGGTAGGACTCATAAGTTACACTGTGCTGAGCAAAGCAGAACTGGATGTTACCTAAGTGGGAGTGGAAGTAAATTTTGTTCTAGCTACCTTAGATTTATACCACATTTTTCCTCTTCATTATATCAAATTAGATGGTGATGGAAGCTTTGAATTAATGACCTGAGAGGCTGGAATGGTGTGTGGCAGTTGCTGGTGTCCCTGTGACAGGCACTGTTGGGTCTGCTCTCAGGATGGTTACATTGAAAATACAATGATATAAACTCTCTCCATAGCTTTAGTGAAGTTGTCTGATGCACAGAAGTTAAATGTGGTATAAATATTTATTTATATAGAAAATAGGCCCATATATATGCATATATCCTGTATGCACATGTACCCTGTCCATGCATGTAGATATTAGAAGGATGTACTTAATTTTGTGTCACAGATTGTGAGTTGATTTTTATAATCAGGAAAAGTGTGAAAAACAGAAAAGGTAAATTTAAAAAGCTCTTTAATTCCATTATGTTGCTGGCTAGTGTTTTAGCTGCCAGGGGTGTAGTTACATTTCAGTTTGTGTGTTAGGTGTGACAAGCTGGACTCTGATCACTGAACCATTCCAATCTGGATACAATTCTGTTTAAATTTAGCACCTCTCACTATAAAACAGGTTCTGTTTCTGGAGACACTTGATCTGGTAACACAGGTTTTGTAAGACAGAGGCTGAGGTGAGCTGAGATGCTCTCTGTGCCTCCCTGTGGTCTTGAGCTGGTGTCAAAGCCAGGAGAGGAAAAGGCAGAAATGCAAAGCTCGTTCTGCTCCACACTAATTTATTTTGCAGGCTGTTCAGTAGCCCGGTCAACATTCAGTTACAGCAAACAACGACACAACATCTTTTGATCATTCAGTTGTTCAGAAGCTCACATCCTTTTCCTACTGACACTTCCTTTTGTCCTTTTTTAACGCTCCTTGCACCCTTACTGCCCAGCCAACAGATGTTTTTTTCTCTTTAGTTTACAGGAATTTTTCCAGTGGCAGAACTATGCGTTCCCTGAGTCACTTTGACTGTGCAGCCTTTTATGGTCCAGACTTTAGAGTAAGCACTATACATTCTCTCTGCTTTTGCCAAAAATAAAAAACAAAAGAAAAAAAAATAAAAAATCCCAAACCACCAAACTTCAAGAACCCAAACCAAAAGACTCTTTTCCATCCTGATTCAGCTCACAGAGTTACCCCGAGGCTGTTAAACCAAGTATTTTCAGCATTGATTGAATGTGTATCCATTATAGGACAAAAACTGTCAAAAACTGATGTAGACAAATGTGTTGGCATCTCACGTTTGTGTTTTGGGCAGATCTGTGAGAGAGTTGTCTCTCTGGTTTTTTATTTTTTAATTGAAATGTTTTGATTTTTTTTTTTTCTGAATATATGCGTGTGTTTTATTTTGCTTAATTTAAATTAAGTCTTGTGGGTTTTAATTTTATTTGTTTTACTTTTTGGGCAAAGGGCATCTGGTGAACTAGGTGACATTTTCTGAAGGTTAAACAGATTTCCCCACAGTGTGTCTTTTTTAACAAAAGCTTAAATCTGTATATTAATTGACTTAGGAATTAATTTAGACATATAGGCTGCCATTTGACAGCAGTATATTCTGAAATGTCTCATAGATATCTATTTTTGAATAAAGAGGGTGTCATTGAAAAGTAGTGTCCTTACTTCTTTCCTCAATGCTCCGGCACCCTGTGGGTTTTGTTTGGGATTTTTACCCTTCTAAAGCCCAGGCAGTGACTTGGGGAGATCCTTGTGTCAGTTTTCCATACAGAGTGGAAACGTGGCATTTCTGTAGGACATGTCAGTTGTTACTCCGGGGAAAAATACAAATAAAAGCCAAACCTGGCATGGGAGGAAGGTGCCTCCCTGCATGAGCACCAGGAGCAGCTGTTCCAGCAGGGTCAGTGTGATCAAAGCCTCTCAGCTTTGGGGGTCTTCTCATTGCCCTGGGAGTTAATTTGGGAGGTTTTGGGGAGGCTTAGGGGTTCTTCAATTAACCAGTCTGCAGCAGCCTCTGTGGGCAAACAGTGATTGTTTCATATGCCCTGGAGAGTATCTGCAAAGCGGATTATGTTTTATACTGATTTACAAATCTTCCCTTAAAGGGCCTATATTTAGCACTGCTTTCACAAAGCCTTGCAGAGGCTGGGCAGTGTTGTGGGAGAAGGAGGGAGCTGGTGTGGTTCTTCCTAGTAAAAACCACCTTTGTGTGGTGTTGCAGGAACTAAGGTGGGGTTTTCAAAGACATAAATGTGACAAGGTACTGGCTGTCCTTCCTTGCCTTTACAAATCGGGTTTTTGTTGTTTTTTTAAGAGCTGGAACAAACACCTCTAAAAATATTTGATTGTTAGACAGCTGCCTTTGCAGTTCAGTACCTCAGTGCACTGTGTGCATTCCCTACTGTGTAACCAAGGAATGGAGCTCACTGCTGACTAACTACCAGGTTAACTGTGAGATCCCAGCTTGTGATGGTGATGAGGAGGGGCAGGGTGAGCCTTGGAGTGACAGAGGCATCCTGCGGGGGGAGGGTGGGTGGTTCTGCTGCTGCAGTTTTGACCCAGGCCATGCTGCTGTGGGCTTTGGTTTTTTTGAGCCAAGTTTTGATACATTCCCTGGTCAGTTCCAAACTTCATGTGTATTTATCTCTAGGATTAGTTGGAAAAAGTATAAGCTGTCCCTAATGCTCTGAAAAAAAATGACCTGGTAAAACACTTGGATGAAATTTCACAGCAGGCTTGGCGCCAGTCTGTTGGAGTGAGGCAGGGACACATATTTGCCACTGATTTTTGCTGGATTTTGTGATATGCCACGGGCATCCATTGCCTATTTCTCACCTCCTGGAAGGCAACAGTAGATAGAAAACCTGCTCTTTATTTTTATTTTCAGTAGTGGTTTCATGTAATGACATTTAGGAAGAAGTTTAATAAAGGCCAAGGCCCTCACAGTCTGCCATGTGTGCTGGAGCAGATGGAATCATGGTCATGCTGGTCATGTATAGGTTTTGAGGCAAAACCCAGGAACCCACAGGACCAGCCAGTGTGGGAGGGAGATATTTAAGGAAAATAAACTCTTTGAGTACAAAAATGTCCCCTGGGTGCAGAGCAGCCTGGGGGACTGGTGTTCTACAGCCCATCAAGACTGGATTCTGGACAAGGCTTGCAAATCCGTGTCCCAGTGTTTTCCCTTGGCACAAGGATGTGATGGGTTGCAGCTTTGCTGGTGAATGGTGGCCAAGCATTGCACTGCTGCTGACAGAGCAAATCCGTGTGACAATAGTAAATCATTCACAGATTTGGGGTCTTGTCCCCTCTTTCTGGGAAGAGGCAAATCTTGTTTCGTCTTTCTGGGAAAAGACAAGTCTTGTTCTGGGAAGGGACAAGCAGCAGTCAGCACATCCCTCTGCTGGCAGTGCCCAGCAGCCAGTCCTTACTCTGGTTTATGTGTCAGTGCAGTGTGAGGGGCAGGACATCCCTCACAGGGGATGGACAGGGGTGAGTGATCCCCTGGGAAGCTGCAGCAGGGATCAGGCAGGCACAGAGAGGCTGGTGGTATCCATGGAATGGCCATGCTGGAAGAAGGGTCTCTCCACAGTGTCTCCTGCACCTTCCATGGCTGTGGAAGAGGGGATGGTTTCCCATGAGGGTGCAGAGGGACCTCCTGCCATTGGAGGTTTATTGTCTCTTTTTCTGTTTGATGGTGCCTCAGTTGTCCCACTGGACCAAGGAGAGGTGGAGGTTGGTGGAGGAGGAGAGAAACCTTTGGAGAGGCCAGTAGCATTTGGAAATCCCAGAGTTTTGTTCTTGTGAAAGCTCTGATTTATTGGAGTTTATTCTAGTTTCGATCCATCAATGAAGGTAAGTTAAAGGTCATCAAGTCTAAAATGAGTTTACAATGGGTTCTTGGCAAGTCAGCATCTCCAGCGAGCCGAGGTATATCCAGAACCTTTCCTCCCTGAGTGCTCCTGCTTGGCTTTGGCACTAGCACTGCATTACAAACCCTCCCACGTGATGGATGCTGAAAATACTTCATTTATAATTTATTGCTTTCATGGTGAGAGTTCCAACGGGTCTGATATGAGTGATCTAGGATGGGCACAGGGAGATGGATACAGTGTGGTACCACATCGCTGATCCGGGATGGGCACAGGGAAGTCAACCTCAGCTCTGTGGATAATGGAGGAAAAACCAGCCCTGAGAGCCAGCCCCTGCCACTAAACTGTAACTGCAACGTTTGGAGTCTGTTCCCTTCTCATCGGAGCAGCCTTGCTCAGATGGATGGGAGTGACCTTCAGGAATAGCTGTTCTAATGTTTATTTTATCAGGACCCAGCTCCGAAGCAGTGGAGCTGCTGGTTATTTTTACCCAGGCCCTGAGCAGCTGGAGGCCTGGCTCAGCAGAGCCCAGTTACAAACGCTCTAAAGAGGGGCCGTGCATCACTGCTGAGCTGAGGAATGTTCCTGACAGGGAAGGCAGCGCTGGTTCATGCTGTTAACTCCTTCAGGGTTCTTTGAGGCTCCATGTGCTCTTGGCACTGGTGTCTGGGGGGGTTGGTGCTGCCAGAGTTGGGGGCTGGTATGGCCCCCACCCCTTGCCCTGAATGCAGGTGAGAACCCCCATCCCTCTCCCTCCTGGAGCTCTTGCCCCATCCCTATGCCACAGTGTGGGTGCTCTGTCCCTTGGGAGAGCTGCTTGTGTAACTCCTTGTCCCCCTGTGCCAGGCCCCACCTCTGTCCCCACTCTGCCCCACCGGGGTCCCAGCCTCCAGCTGCCTTTTTGGGTTGTGTGGTTAAAGTTCCAAAGGATAAGGGGAGATGGACTGTGTGGATCTCCTCAGGGAGTTTGAAAGGCTTTATTGGCCAAACAATCTGCTGCTGCACGTGTTGTGTCCACTCAAGTTCCATGCTGGGAGCAGGAGCTGGGGCTGGAGCTGGAGCTGGGATGGGTCCTTGGCCTCCCATGGGGGAAGCAGAGCCAGGGTTTGGGGAGTTCTGGCCATGAACCCCAACCTGGCTTGGGGAAGCAGCAGCTGTGTCTGGAGCACTGGACATGGAGATTTTACCTCATCTTAAAGATAAACACAAAGGAAAGCTGGAGAACAGGCTGTCCTTGATGGGAAGCACTCCCAGCTGCCCATCCAGCCTGAGTCACGGCCAGCATGGGAGGCACCACAATGTCAGGGTGACTGGGACCAGCCAGTGTGAGTGAGATTCTCCTGTCCCACTGACTGGCCTGTGTGTCCCCTCTGCTGGGGCTGTGGGACCCTCAGTCAGACACCACCATCTCTCTAATGGTTTTTGTGGTGTTTGTTTATCGGAGCAGGGAGGCTCCCACACTGTTTGTGGGGAGCATGTGTGAGGGCCATTCTGGCATGGAAAGTGTTTATCTTTAGCAGAGCCTTGACCCTGGTTCCAGGTGTGAGACAAATCCCCACTCTCCTCCCACATCCCTGTGCAGGATCCAGTTGCCCTTCACGTGCCCCAGCCTGGGGGGACAGCTCTGCCCAGAGCCTGGGTGGCTTTGATTACTTTGATTGCTGTTCTCTCTCCAGCTCTCTGAGCACAGTATGGAACCATTCCTGATAGAGCAGAAATTACCTCAGAAGGTGTCTTGGGTGTAGAGCACCCTGAGAACACCAGACCAGGCTGATTTGGGGCAGAGGGGGTGGCCAGTATGAGGCCAGCGTGGCTGCAGTGCCAGCCATGGCAATGACTCCCCACCTGAGTGCTGGGCTGGGAGAACTCGCCCCCCCCACCCACATGGATGCTGGGCAAGGAGTTGCTGGGTCCTGCTGTGGGGAGAGGAAGGGCAAGAAGAGCCAGGTCGGGCTTTTAAAGTGAAAAATAAAGTTTTTATTCAGTGTTTGCATAGTTGATTTATATCAAGGTAAGGTCCCATCCCTCCCTGCAGTGTCTGCAGTGCCAGGATGGTTATCAAAGCTATGCCTGGCTGTACCCAAGCAGGTTATTTGCAGTATGTATTTATAGATTTGTTTTATAGGTATATGGTGCATAGACAGCTTTGTGCTCACAGTATAAAATCTCTCTCTATGGAGCTGCAGTCAGAGGATGGTGACAGCAGGGGCTGGAGGGGTCGTTCTGCTGCTGCCTCTATGGAAATGGGCTTTGTGGGCCGGGGCTGCCAGCACTGCACAGAGGAGGGGGCTGGCACGGGGGTCCTGGTGTGCCCAGTGCTGGGGACAGGCAGGACAGGGATGTTTCCACCCCACAGGGTGAGAGAACAGCAGTGAAGTGAGCGGCTGCCACAGCAGCCCCCAGACCTCACCAGCCCCTTTATCCTGTCTGTGCCCCTGAGGAGGAGTGTGGCATCAGTGCTGCCATGTCGGGGTCAGGCTGGGCTCTGGCTGTCACCCTTCTGGGACCACCTTGGGCTAAAGCGGGTGGGGGGCCAGCGAGGCAGGGTTTCTGCAGCTGGGGAGCCACGGTAGCTGCTCACATGGGCTGGGGTGCGATGATGACGTTGCGGTAGCCCTTGACCCCCGTCAGCTGGTCGCTCTCAAAGTCCACCATCAGCTTCTGTAGCCCTGACAGCCGCGGCATCAGGTCCATCCGGAATTTGGCCTCTGCCTGCGGCTCCACCGGCTCCTCACTGTGGGAGGGCAGGGAGTTATTGTGGCCCGTCACCCTCAGAGCCCCTGGTCACCCTCCCTTGTCACCATGGTGCCGCAGGACAGTGCTGGGACTTGGGCAAGCAAGGACCTCTGTAGGGTGGCAAGGTGTAGGGCAGGGATTACTCTGAGTCCACAGGGACCAGCATACCTGGCTCCTGCTGTGCCCCATGACTGCCCTCCCTGGGGGCTCCACACACAGAAATCCACCCCCACACCCCTCCCAACATCCCAGCCAGGTGAAGGGGAAAAGCTCTTACAGCTCCTTGAGCAACTGCCCCTCGGTGAGGCCGGTGCCCTCCACCACGAACACGCAGCCGTTCAGGGGCACTGAGAGGGGGTTCACCAGGCTGATCTCTGCCACCAGCTTCCGATTCTGCATTGGCTCTCCTAAAATCTGCAAGTAGGAGACATTGGACCCCAGGCACCACGGATCCTGGGAGCATGGTGCTCCCCCTGCCCTGAGGCGGAGGCAGAACCTTAGGGATGCAGGTTCCAGGGGATGCAGCCCTGCTCAGTGAAGCAGGACCTGCTGCCCAAGCCCCAGGGGTAACCCCAGATGATCACAGCAACTCATTCCCCTCAAACCTGCCTGGGATGGGACACTGGACCCTTACCCTGATCTTGATCGGTGGATTCTCAACATAAATGTCCCTGACAGCAACAATGATGTCACCAGTCTGGTGATCTTTCAGGAGAGCCACCACCTTGATGAGGTTGTCCTGGGTCAGTTTGTCCCTGTACTCTTCGTACAGGATGCTCAGGGGCACCCTCTTCTCTGGAAGGGGAAGCAGAGAGGGGTCAGCACCCATGGCATCTCCAGCCCAGAACCCACAGTCCTGCACTGACACCCAGCTGCTGCTGGCATGGTTTGGGCTCCCCAGGAGCTTCTCCAGGTGCAAGGACGGGGGATCTGGGGTTCCTGCAGGGCTGGTATTCCAATACTGAGTGCCAGAGGAGATGTTCAGGGTGTGGGGATGGGAAGGAGCCATGTCCTAGGGCAAGACTCCAGGGTCATGCCTGCAGCAGGAGTCTGGAGTGCCAGCCCCTGGCAGCCAATGCGGGCACTGGGAGGCAGCCTGGTCCCTGGCAGCTGCCCTCACTCAGCCCTCAGCGTTGTTTATCTGAAAGTCCTTCAGGGATGGGGCTGTCCAGGGGGAAGGACAGGGAAGGAGGCTGAAACCAAGCAGCTGCAGAACTGCCTGGAACAAGGAGCCCAGAGTGGCTGTGACCATGAGAAATGGAGCCTGACATTCATGAGGCAAGATTTGAAGTGCTGTAGCATCAGCTGAGACTGTGGAGAGAGGAACAAGCCTGGCTTCCCACACTGGCACAAAGTGCTGGGGTGCCCTAAAGAATGCAGACTGGGAAGTCCTGGGGTCTATATTCTGAGGCAGGAGCTGAGGGTAGAAGTTTCAGAAACCCATAGCTAATATGTCAGAAAAAATGGTGTTGGATTAACTTTTGCACAGGAATGTTAAGTACCCCAAAGGCCCCAGGGCTCCTCTAGCAGGGTGAGTTCATGTCCCCACTCTCCTATCTAGCCCTGCAAAAGGCTCCAGGTATCTGCTGGTGTTTCTACCAGCATGAGCAGAGGTACATCCCTCTCCCCTCCATGGTGGCAAGAGCCAGCACATTCCTCATTCCTGTAAAGCAGCTGAACACCTGGCAGAGCGCCGAGCGCTGCGTTTGCAAGAGGGCTGGTGAGAAGCAGGGCTTGGTGTAGAGTAAACATTTGGCTGTTCCAGGACAGCAGATGAGTGGCCTTTCCAAACACTGAAGGGTCTCTGCAAGCTCACGTAAACCCAAACTCGTGTTTAATGACCAGATGATGATGTTCACGTGTGACAAGGGCGAGGGAGGTTCGGGAGCCGTGCAGCCCACCCAAGGAGCCACTGAGAGCTTCAGTGTTGCTGGCCAGGAAACTCAGTGCTTCTCACTTTCTCCAGCCTGGGACCACGCACTCAGAGCTGAGCTGGGCCAGTTCCACTCTCCCTGGTGTGGGAAGATCCCACCAGAGAGCCCAGTCTGGCCCAAAGACCGAGGGAAAGCAGGAGGGATGCAGAGAAGTGCCACAGAGCGCCTGGGGCGCCTAGGGATGGCAACCTGGGTGTACCCAGCTCACTCCCTTTGCATAACAGCTGCAGCAGCAGTGGCTTGTCCAGCTCCAAATGCATTTCTAGCCTCTGCCTGAGCAATTTCCTCATCCTCTCACAAAGATTCTGATTGTCACAAACCCACAGTGGTATTTAAGTAAGAAGGATGCCCCAAAGTGGCATTGTCTATGGAGCAGCTGCACACAGGCTGGCTTGACCCCAGCCCTGGTGAAGCATCTCCTTCTCCATCAGTGGGTCTCTTACCTGCCCTGGGCTCGATGTCGATGTCAGCTGGGTCCGTGAGGCCGCACTGGGGCCCGAGGGTGCCGTTGTGGCTGGTGACACGGGCACACAGCGTCACCCTGCAGACACGCTCCTCGTCTGTGTTGTTGTTGATGACGGCAAAGACATCGAAGTCGCTGCCCTTGTTTGCACCCTCTGACACCTTGATCCTGAGGTGCAGCCCCTCATCATCCTCCCCGATGGACTTCTTCTGATGCTCTGCCTTCTCAAACACTGCCCGCTCCTCCTCAGACCCTGCGGTGCACAAAATTCCTGTGATTCCCTGGAGTAGGGGGAGGGCCTGGTCTGGGCTGTTCTGCCCTGAGCCCTGGAGCCCTCCTGCTGCAGTTGTTTCCCAGCAGCAACATCCATCCCTGGACATCTCTGCCCCTGAAATGCCCCATACCCTCCGGGTATTTGTAGTTGTGGGTGATGTCCTCCCGGCTGTCCCTGCCTACGCTCTTGGTGCTGATGTTCTTCCCCACATCTGAGGATCGGATGCTCTGCTTCTGCATCCCGTCGCCCTGCACCACCCAGTACACCACGTCGGCGTTCACCTCCGCGAAGATGAAGGGGATGTCGTACTTGAGCAGCATGTCGCCCTCTTTGATGGCTTTGACGGGGGCTGGCCCGCAGCAGTAAACTCCTGCACGGAGTAAAGCCACTGTCACCACTCCAGGGTTCAGCCACGAGGGGTGGCTGTGGTGGGGAGACCCAGCCGTGTCAGGGTGTGAGGTGGATGGAGCTTCCGTGTGGAGCACGTTGTACCTTCGCTCTTCTCCTGAGGCGTGGGGTCCAGCACCTGCCACCCATCATAGCCAGCTGCCAGGTCTGGGCGGGCCATCCACGACTCCACCCAGCAGTGGAAGTTCCTGCAAGGGAAACCAGCATGTAGAAGTCTGATCCTCCCCCAGCACCTGCCAGGCTCTGGGGAAGGGGCAGAAGCAGCCCAGGGCTGGGCAGGCCAGGTCCTGCTCACCAGATCTTGTCCCAGGAGTACCTCTCCTGCTCCCCCTTCTCGTTGATGTAGCGGTCGATGGTCAGGTTGGCGTTTGTGTCGTGGGCTGAGTTGTAATTGGTCACCACCCGGCTGGGGATTCCCAGGCACCTCATGACTGTGGGGAGCAGGGCAGGGTGAGATGGGGGCCCAGGTTTGCACTGCTCCCATCCCACAGAGCCCCAGGGCCGCACAGCTCCTGTCCCGTGGAGCTCCAGGTTTGAACAGCTCCTGCCCTTCCCTCTGCCTGTGAAAGGGGTGCCTGGGGACTGATCCCCAGGAGCAGCCACGGTGCACAGGCAAGCTGGGTGGCACCTGGCTCTGACAGCCTGACAGGTTTGATATCGCAGCACAAAAAGGCACAAAAAGCATCTGTGAGAGCTTTGGGGGTAGAGTGTGGGCAGCCGTGCTGAACCCCGGATTTCATCTCCCAGCTGTCTTTTACTGTGCAGGGAGCTCCCCAGGGAGCAGGGAGGTAGTTACAGTGCTTCAAAGGAAGGCTATAAACCTCTGCAAGTCGCTGAAAATCCACTTTAGTTTTCTGCTATTTCTCTCCTCTAAAAAGGGTCTCGTCTGTCTGTGACACATCAATGCTCTCACAGGCAGCGTTGTTCTTGGGGCGATGCTGCATGAGCATATGTGAGTGTTTCCCAGCAGCAGTAAGTCTGGAATTGTTCTCTTCTTTTTTCCCAGTCTGATTGCCCTGGTGGCCATGACATTATTTTAATCTTAGTGGATTCGTGACTTTATTGTAAACTTGGCCTTAAAGCCACTTCCCTCATCCCAGCCTGCCTCAGTTCCTCCCTCGCTGCCTGGCTGGGAAGGCAGTGCTGATTGAAAAACCAGAGCCCTTTTCTATCATTTTTTTCCATCTATTTCCTGACAAACTAGAGTAATAGAAAGCTAATTGCAAAGGAATCCTTGCAGGCTGATTGCAGCTCTTCCCTCTGAATGCAGCACTGGGAGTGGATGGAGGGTGGGGGCCAGGGTGGGAGGTGGGGAGACCAAAGGCATCTGCTCTCACCAGTGCAAGCCACAGCAGCAAAGACCCAGCACTGGCCATACTTGACTGGCTGGCACCCAAACTTCTTCCACCTCTTGAGAATATCCACACTCCCAATCCAGGCCATGGGGCTCATCCCGTCCTCGTAGCGGTCATCCCACCGCCCAAACAGCACCCCTCGGTCCTCATCATTACAGTTCACCTGTGGCAGGAGAAAAGGGAAGGATGGAGGGGCAGGAACAGGCTGGGGAGGGAGGGAAAGAGTCTTTGCCCCATTCACACGAGCTGTCACCCACATTAATATTCTGTATCCATACAAGAGCTCACTGGGATGCAGGTGGACATGGTGCTAATTAGGGATGAATTTTAGAAACACATCCTCCTGCCTGGGAATTTGGGAGTGATTATCCCAAAGCTGCTCCTGGAATGGTCTATGCCCATCCCTGCTATTTGTTTCCTCTAAAAAAGCTCTTGTACATACAGGAGCAGTAGCAGGGAAAGGATGGAGGAGAGAGAGCAAACACCCCAGAGAAGGACAATGGTGTAACGGGAGGGGGGGTGGCAGATGTTGCCTGCCACAGCTGTAGCTGGGGGGTGTTTGCACCCCAGGGAATGTGGGGTGCTGGGGACACCCTGCTGCACTCACCATGGCGCTCACCACCCTGCCAATGTACACGGGGTCATTGCGGCGGGAGCAATCCCGGTTCTGATCCCGCAGGTGTTTGGGGTTTATGTCCAGCATGTTGAGGCAGATGGCCAAGATGTCATCCTCGAACTGGCAGAGAGCAGGGAGAAAATGTTGTGTGAAGTCCCCACAGGGGCTCTGCCACCTCCGTCCTCCCTCTCTGGCTCGCTGTGATGTCCCTGCCAGCAGAACTGCTGGGTACAGGGGGTCACACCTCCTCAGGGTCCCCTCCCCAGCCAGCATCCGCTGAGTGACGTCCCCACTGTCCCCACTCAGCCTGTGAAGCCTGTGGGTGACCTCCTGCCTTCATACTGAGGCTGGGTCTGGTTTCCTGCCACCGCACAGGGGTCAGGGCATGGACCAGACCTCTGGGAAAATCTACTTCCCATCACGGCTGAGTCACAGCCCTTCCTTGAATTGAGGCGCGGATCCTGTGGAGGTCATGGGCACCCCCACTGCTGTGGGCCCCCAGCCCTTTGCTCAGGGAGCTCGGCTGAACCCTGTGCCCCGGGGGTGCAGCTCGGGTGTGAGCACTGCCTTATCGGCACCCCTGGCACAGTGCCCAGGAATGTGTTATCAGGCTCCTGGCACAGCAGGGCCACCCAGATTAGGGACACATGGCCATGGGGCCCCCAGAAGCCATGGAGGAACGCTCCCCTTGCTTTGCCGTGCTTTGAAGTCAGCACATTCCCCCTTGGAAACGAGATTCCGGTTTCTTTGACCCATGGCTGAACTCCAAGGTGCTGACAGCGTTGGGGTGCATGTTTGTGAGGGGCACACACACGGCACCAGTCCCTGTGTCGTGCAGCACCACAACTACATAGCCTGGGTCAGCCAGAGGTCCCAAGGGTTCTTGCCCACTCACCTGGCCAAAGTTCCAGGGGATGGAGAAGATGTAATCGCAGGTGCCCTGGTAGATAAGCCCGTGCTGGGACAGGACGTACTCGTGTCGCTCATTCTCGTCACGCAAGAAAACCGTGTCCTCTGTGGGGACAACAAGTGATGGGGACAGGGCTCTGCCCTGCACAACCAGCTTCCTCACCCCCTCCCTGTGGATGGATCCAGTGGGAAATGAGGCACCAGGGGCTGGGACTGCTCATGCCGTAAACAGCTGCTGGGGAATTTCAGCCCAGGTTGATTTAAACTGATGGGAAAATTTCAGCGGGTTTGCGGTTTGCTTTTCATTCTTTCTCATGTCTTTGTCTTTCCTCCCTTTCATTTAATGGAGATGGATCTCTTCTCAGGAGGGGAGACCTCCCTGGGGGTGCAGTGAGCAGTGGGAGTGGGTGTGCTGGCTCAGCACAGCCAAAGCCATTTCACTAACAGCAACTACTGCTGTCGAAATCAACATTTACTGGAAATGTTTGCAGAAGGAAACCCCACACGTCCACCCTCAGTGCTCAGCACAGCCATGGTTGAGCAGAGCTTCCTATGGCCTCTTATCTCTGCAGATCCAGCATGGGATGTTCGAGATCCCGGAAACCAGCCGGTCCAGGAGCAGGGGAGGACATGGAGAGATGAAAATTCCAGGGCTGTTGAACCTTACAGCACTGAATTGAACCTCCCCTCTGGGTCTGGCTGCCCGAATTTCACCAGGACAGTGATATCCATGTCACAGACTCCACAGTTGGGTGCCTGTGTGAGGATGGGTGAGAATGGGCCTGGTGGGGGCAATTAGGGACAACTGGAGGCAATTAGGGACATTTAGATGCTTTCCCCCTGTCCCCTGCCTGGCCAGGAGCTGGTGCCAGGGACTGCCCAGGGCTTCACACCAGCACCACAGTGGTGAGCTCCCACGGGCACAGCCTGGACAGCCCATTGGGTGTTTGGGGTGGTGGCAGAGGGGCTGTGTGTGTTGTAGGGCAGGGATGGTGCTCTTGGCCCTGACCTACTGCAGGGATTATGTGGAGATGGAAGCGAAGTGAGGCTTTCTGCTTAAACCTGTGTTCAGACCAGGGCTTGGGACACCTGGGATCTGCACTGGGATGAGACCTGTGGGGGAGGTCCTGGGGAGCATCTTGTGTTTGCCTGAGCCTTGGAATCCCTGGACTCAGAGAGGTGAAAGCCTCACCTGGGTGCCAGGGGTTGAAGAGCAGGACAAAGTCCCCGATTTGGTAGCTGGAGCCCTGGTAGTCAGTGCAGGTCTCCAGGGTCATGCTGTAGCGGCCAATGCGAGCGTTGGGTGGGGAGCAGAGTGAGACAGACAGGGACTCCCCATCCTGCTGCTGGATCACGGCGCTCCAGCACGATTCCTCTGGGCAGTCAGTCAGGACAAAGTGGGAGCTGGTTCCTGATGTCTCACTGGGGCAGGGCCCTGTAAAGAAGGGGTAGGTCAGTTCTCCCAGAGCTCCAGAGCCCCTGGGAGCCCCAGGCCATGGAGGCTGCACCAAGGGACCTGCTCCAAGCCCCCCTGCTCTGCGGCAGCTGCCCGGATCTTGGCTGTCACAGTCTGGGAACATTCACCATGTAGCTGTCAGGTACTGAGGGCACAAGGTAGCACAGCTGAGAGGAGCTCAGGCACGTCTCTCACTGTTTGGGAAGGGACAGGCTCGCCCTGTGGGGGACCAGCAGAGCACAGGGGTGCTTGCCTGGTGCTCATACAGGGCCAGGTCTCTGTTCTCAGATGCACCCGCTCTTACCTCTCCTCCGAGCTGCGCTGCTGAGTCCCTGCACCCACGGCACGGGGGCTGGCAGAGCCCGGCCATGAGCCCCAGACCCATCACCGGCTGCCCCAGTCCGTGTGTGCAGCCTCAGGCGTTTCTGCAAACACCCACCCCAGGGTTAGGGATGACCTCAGTGGCCAAAGCGCCGAGCCTGGGACAGTGTGATCCTTGCTGGCCCCTGCAAGCCGCAGCCACGGCCAAGCCACCTGCACCGAGCCAGCTCCAGAGCGGCTCCCGGAGCGGTGACGCCCAGCCCGGCCCCGCGGCTCCCTGGCCGTGCAGTGCCTGGCCGGCAGCCGAGGCAGTGGTGCCACTGCTGTCCCCTCTCCCCGCCGGAGCACAGCCCTCGCCCACAGGCCAGTCACCAAAAATACTCGTGAACTCATGGAAGTGACACAGTTTCTCCTCTCGGAGAGGCTGGGCTGAGTTCACTGTGTCCCTTGGGCAAGAGCCAGCCCGGAGATGCTGTAGGCTGGGCAGACACGAGAGCCTGCCTCCTCCTCCTCCTCCTCCACAGCCCACAACATCCCCCTGGACTCCGGCACCCGACCGGGGCTCTGACAACACGGCTACTGCAAAAACACAGCTCTATTTTCACTCTATTCTTCCTTCCCTCTTTCTTGTGGGAGGCGGCACGACCTCGGTGTCCCTCCACGCCAGGACGGAGGGACAGGTCTGGCAGTCCTTGCCTTGCCAGCTGCGGCCCCAGTGAGGAATGTGCTGGGGCCGCTGCTGCTGGGGTGGCACTGCCACGTGTTTCTGCGAGCACCAGAGCACCTTTGCCCTCTTTCTGCAACGCTGGGGCTGGGCTGCAGCTCAGAGGAGCCTCTGCCAGCCTGTGCCTTGGCCTGGGAGGCTGTGCCTGTGGCTACTTCCCCTGCAAAACCAGCCCGGGACTTTCCTGGCCAGAAAAGCCCGCGGGGCTGCTAGGGCACGGAGGGAGCTGCTGGTTTAGGGTGAAGCTGGGACGTGCTGGGTTTTGTTTTGTCATCAGAGCTTTTGGGATGGAAAAAGGAGATCTTTACTCTGCGAGGAAACTTGGGTGCAGTTTTACTTTGAATTCTGGCCGGGTTGACTCAGCATGGTGCTTCATCCCCAAAATAACTCCTGCCTGAGAAATAGTTTCCTCTCCCTTTGCTGTGAGCTGGCGGGGCCGAGCCCCTGCCCGGCGGCTGCTCCCAGCCCTGGTTGTGAGAGCAGCAGCCCAGCCCTGGCCCGGCTGAGGAGTTGTGCTGGGGGGGCTCTGTGGGAGCATTTCCTTTCTCCAGGGTTTGGGTTTCCTGAGCAAACCCCATTCCGGGGATGTCTGAGAGGCAGCAGGGCTGGTGTAAAGCCCATCAGAAGAAATGCTGTGATACCTCTGCCTGAAAATTTCACTGTGCTGGTGTTTCTCAGAGGGGCAGGAGGGTTGGGCAGGATCCTGGCCACAGCCAAGGTACTTGCTGGTGAGCTGGCAGCTCTGGCATGCCCTTAGTCTGGCTCAGCCCTGGGAGGAAGATGAGGGGGAGCAGATGATGATGCTGGTGACTTTTGGTTTTATTTCTTTATCACTTCTCTTCTGCTTTCATTGAGTTCCTACTGTTTTTTCTTGTGATATAAAAGCTGTGCAGAGCACCAGCCTCTGCTGGGTGCGGAACAAGGGCTGTGTGACATGGGGCAGGTGCCGTGGCACAGCCCCCCTGGGAGCACAGGGCAGAGGGTGGTGACACCTCCATAGCCCTCTCTCCAGACACAAAAGCAGCGACACTCACCTGTCTCCACGTTGAAGGAGAGTTTATCCACGCCCTCCTCGTAGCCGCGGCCTGAGAAGCGCAGGGTGATGGTGAAGGGCTGTCCCCGGCGCACCACCAGCTGCTCACAGCCCATGTCCGCCGTGCGGTGCTCCTGCCCATTGCGGCCACACTGCAGGTCCCACGTCTCCAGCACCAGATCTGCAAAGGCAGTGGCAGGTACAGCTCTGGGACCCCGAGGCTCGGGAAGGAGGAGTGGCTGTAACCCATCCTGAGCCCTGAGTTGGGACCTTGGTGAGGGGTCTGAGCCTCCCCCACCCACACTGCCCAGTGCTCCCAGATGTGCTGGGCAGAGCATCTCTCCAGGAGGGCACAGTGACTGTGCCAGACTCCAAGCATCCTTCCAGGAGCACTCTGAGGGCTCCCATTGTGTGCTGTGAGTGGCACAGCTTTGGCAGTCAAGCTCACAGCGAGTTTTTGCCCTCCTGATTCAGCTCTACGCTGTGCCGTGGAGCTGCCTCCGTGGTATCCCATGTGCTGCCAGAGCTGTGCCAGGCCTGTCTCACAGCACCTGGCACTGGAGCAAAGCCCAGAGCTCGGCTCTGCTCTCAGAGGACCTTTCACTGGGGCTGCTGTTGGTGTGCCCCCACCCCCAGCATGTGCTGCTGAGTGAACCCAGCAATGTCCAGGATGTTCCTGTGCCTCAGCCGGGCCTCCAGCAGCTTCACTGTGCTGTGGCTGCTGACAAATTGGTGAGAGCAAGCATAAATTTGGTGGCAAAGGGTGTCTGATGCCCCAGACATGCAGGCTGCTTTGCTCTGCTTGCAGCCCAGGCAGGGCTGTATGCCAGCAACCATGTCCCTGCCACCCTGGGCACTGTGCTGGAGTGATGAGACATCGTTCATCATCACTTGGGGCCACTGGTCCCTGACTTCTCTGCAGTGACGTATTAATCACCAGAATAAGCAAAAGCATTCTGAGCAGGAGAGCACACAGCAAGCTCAGTGCCAGTGAGGGACTGGGTAGATCCGCCCCATGCCATGGCCTTCCTTGGCCATGCTCTTCCCAGTACCAGCTCTGGTGGTCACCAAGCCCTCCTTGGACCAGTACCAAATGGAAACAGCAGCCCAGGAGCTCACTGTTCCCAGAGCTAAATGAAAACACTGCTCCTGGCTCTCTGGACAAGGTGACTCTGCAGTATGGGCTCAGTGTCACTGTCCCCACCACAATGTGAGAGCTGCTTGAACGGTCCATACCTAAGGGCAGTTCCCCACAGCCAGTCCATGGGAACTGAGAAGTGCAGACAGCACAGACAAGCCCTTTCCCTCCCTGCCTCCACTTCTGTGAGCAGCACAGCCCTGTGCTACGGAACACTGACTGTACAAGTGGAATCTCACAGCTGACATGGAGCCAAACTTGGCAACAATAGAAAGAGAGAGAACAGGATCCTGCTCAGAGAACAGGATCGGGGCTCCTCCTTGTTCCAGTCTCCCTGGGGTTCTCATCCTCAGCAAAGCACAGGTGTCTCTATCCAAACCAGTGGGTGCCAAGAGATGGGTGGGAAGGGGGCTGCGGTGCTGCAAGTGGTAGCAGTGTTAAGCTGTGCCAGGGGAAACTTAGGCTGGACATTAGGAAAAATTTCTTCACAGAAAGGGTGATTGGGCTTTAGAATGGGCTGCCCAGGGAGATGGTGGAGTCACTGTCCCTGGAGGTATTTAAAAAAAGATTGGATGCAGCACTTAGTGCCAGGCTCTAGTTGATAAGGTGGCCTTAGGTCATAGGTTGAACTTGATGCTCTCATAGGTCTTTTCCAGCCTAGTGAATTCTGTGACTCTCTGTGGCTCAGCTACGTGTCTGTGTGAGCGTGTGACCCGAGAGACCTGTGTTGGTATTGCTACAGCAGTGCTGGGAGCCAGGACAGCCTGCGGCACTGGCACAGCGGAGCAGTGATGCCGTCTCACCCAGAGGGCTGCGTGCCCGTGGGGATCACACAGACCCATTTCCTGGGACTTTGGGGGCAGCTGTGCGGGAGGTGGGGGGTGTCTCCACCCTGAAGAGCCAAGCACGCAGCATTCCCGAAGCCCAGAAGCTCTTTTTCTGCCTCAGCCTCCTGAAGTCCCCTCACCCTGTCAGGACGTGGGCACAGGCTCCCGACCCAGCTGTCCACCCTCCTCTACCGGGAAAGCTTTAAATAGCACCAAACTTCATTCTACGGTACTGGCGACACCCGGGCCCGAGCAGAGTCGGGAGGGAGGGAGGGAGGGAGGGAAGAGCCTCCAGACTTTCCCAGACCGGCGTGTTCCCCGCACGGAGCCTGCTAGGCTGTTACCGCCGTCCCGCGTTATTCCTTCCCTCTCCCATCGCCCTTGATTTCGGCTGGGGGTCAGGGGCCGGCTGCAGCCCTGGCGAGCAGAGAGCGGTGCGGGGACACCGGGGCGGGGCTGCGGCCGCTCGGGGCTTCCCACGGCCGGACCGAGCCCGGCACCTGCGGGCTTCTCTCCGCACTCCTACCTTCGGCCATGGTGCCGCGCTGGGCGCTGCGGGTGCGCGTCCCGGTACCGGTACCTGTCCCGCTCCCGCTGCTGCCGCCGGTGCGCGTCCCGGTACCTGTCCCGCTCCCGCTGGCGGTGCCGATATCGCTCCTTGTCGCGGTCCGGATGCCGGGGGAGCTGCCCCTCACCACCCGCTGTCCGGCCCCACCGCCCGTCCCATTTATCCCG